>NW_027513977.1:45517-109989 GCF_048772815.1 Callospermophilus lateralis | reverse complement strand
CTCTCCTATATAGATAGATGAATTTGGAACTCTAAATCCAACATGGTTTGTAGTAGCTCTTTGAAACTTGACAAAATAAAGGAGGTCTCAGATTTGTCTCTATGGTTTGTTTCCTCTTCAAGTAGCCCTAGGCACAGACTGTGGAAAAGCACTTTCATTGAGAGGGGTTGCCAAGCTTGTAAGAAATAACGAGTTTCGAAACACCAGCAAATATTTTTTCACCCAAATTTGATGATTCTTGGTGGTAATGATCAGTACACAAATCCCACTTTGCTCACGAAATTTTGTTCTTCTAGTTTGAAGCGTTCGTCTACAGTAGCATTTTTTATATTTAGGTTTCCCTTTGTTCTCTCCTATATAGATAGATGAATTTGGAACTCTAAATCCAACATGGTTTGTAGTAGCTCTTTGAAACTTGACAAAATAAAGGAGTTCTCAGATTTGCCTCTATGGTTTGTTTCCTCTTAAGTAGCCCTAGGCACAGACTGTGGAATAGCACTTTCTTTGAGAGGGGTTGCCAAGTTTCTAAGAAATAACGAGTTTCCGAAATACCAGCAAATATTTTTTCACCCAATCTTGATGATACTTGGTGGTAATGATCAGTACACAAATCCCACTTGGCTTACCAAATTTTGTTTCTTCTAGGTTGAAGCGTTCGTCTACAGTAGCAGTTTTTATATTTAAGTTTCCCTCGGTTCTCTCCTATATAGATAGTTGAATTTGGTACTCTAAATCCAACATGGTTTGTAGTAGCTCTTTGAAACTGACAAAATAAAGGAGTTCTCAGTTTTGTCTCTATGGTTTGTTTCCTCTTAAAATAGCCCTAGGCACAGACTGTGGAAAGCACTTTCATTGAGAGGGGTTGCCAAGCTTCTAAGAAATAACGAGTATCGAATAACAGCAAATATTTTTTCACCCAAATTTGATGATTCTTGGTGGTAATGATCAGTACACAAATCCCACTTGGCTCACGAAATTTTGTTCTTCTAGTTTGAAGCTTTCGTCTACAGTAGCAGTTTTTTATATTTAGGTTTCCCTTTGTTCTCTCGTATTTAGATAGATGAATTTGGAACTCTAAATCCAACATGGTTTGTAGTAGCTCTTTGAAACTTGACAAAATAAAGAGTTCTCAGTTTTGTCTCTATGGTTTGTTTCCTCTTCAAGTAGCCCTAGGCACAGACTGTGGAAAGCACTTTCATTGAGAGGGGTTGCCAAGCTTCTAAGAAATAACGAGTTTCCGAAATACCAGCAAATATTTTTTCACCCAATCTTGATGATACTTGGTGGTAATGATCAGTACACAAATCCCACTTGGCTCACCAAATTTTGTTTTTCTAGGTTGAAGCGTTCGTCTACAGTAGCAGTTTTTATATTTAGGTTTCCCTCTCTTCTCTCCCATATAGATAGATGAATTTGGAACTCTAAATCCAACATGGTTTGTAGTAGCTCTTTGAAACGTGACAAAATAAAGGAGTTCTCAGTTTTGTCTTTATGGTTTGTTTCCTCTTCAAGTAGCCCTAGGCACAGACTGTGGAAAAGCACTTTCATTGAGAGGTGTTGCCAAGCTTCTAAGAAATTACAAGTTTACGAAATACCAGCAAATATTTTTTCACCCAATCATCATGATACTTGGAGCTAATGATCAGTACACAAATCCCACTTGGCTCACCAAATTTGTTCTTCTAGGTTGAAGCGTTCGTCTACAGTAGCAGTTTTTATATTTAGGTTTCACTGTGTTCTCTCCTACATAGAAAGATGAATTTGGAACACTAAATCCAACATGGTTTGTAGTAGCTCTTTGAAACTTGACAAAATAAAGGAGTTCTCAGTTTTGTCTCTATGGTTTGCTTCCTCTTCAAGTAGCCCTAGGCACAGACTGTGGAAAGCATTTTCATTGAGAGGGGTTGCCAAGCTTCTAAGAAATAACGAGTTTCCGAAATTCCAGCAAATATTTTTTCACCCAATCTTGATGATACTTGGTGCTAATGATCAGTACACAAATCCCACTTGGCTCACCAAATTTTGTTTTTCTAGGTTGAAGCGTTCGTCTACAGTAGCAGTTTTTATATTTAGGTTTCCCTCTCTTCTCTCCCATATAGATAGATGAATTTGAAACTCTAAATCCAACATGGTTTGTAGTAGCTCTTTGAAACTTGACAAAATAAAGGAGTTCTCTGTTTTGTCTCTATGGTTTGTTTCCTCTTCAAGAAGCCCTAGGCACAGACTGTGGAAAAGCACTTTCATTGAGAGGTGTTGCGAAGCTTCTAAGAAATTACGAGTTTCTGAAATACCAGCAAATATTTTTTCACCCAATCTTGATGATACTTGGTGCTAATGATCAGTACACAAATCCCACTTGGCTCACCAAATTTTGTTCTTCTAAGTTGAAGTGTTCGTCTACAGTAGCAGTTTTTATATTTAGGTTTCCCTCTGTTCTCTCCTACATAGAAAGATGAATTTGGAACTCTAAATCCAACATGGTTTGTAGTAGCTCTTTGAAACTTGACAAAATAAAGGAGTTCTCAGTTTTGTCTCTATGGATTGTTTCCTCTTCAAGTAGCCCTAGGCACAGACTGTGGAAAGCACTTTCATTCAGAGGGGTTGCCAAGCTTCTAAGAAATAACGAGTTTCCGAAATACCAGCAAATATTTTTTCACCCAATCTTGATGATACTTGGTGGTAATGATCAGTACACAAATCCCACTTGGCTCACCAAATTTTGTTCTTCTAGGTTGAAGCGTTCGTCTACAGTAGCAGTTTTTATATTTAGGTTTCCCTCTCTTCTCTCCCATATAGATAGATGAATTTGGAACTCTAAATCCAACATGGTTTGTAGTAGCTCTTTGAAACTTGACAAAACAAAGGAGTTCTCAGTTTTGTCTCTATGGTTTGTTTCCTCTTCAAGTAGCCCTAGGCACAGACTGTGGAAAGCACTTTCATTGATATTGGTTGCCAATATTCTAAGAAATAACGAGTTTCCGAAATACCAGCAAATATTTTTTCACCCAATCTTGATGATACTTGGTGGTAATGATCAGTACACAAATCCCACTTGGCTCACCAAATTTTGTTCTTCTAGGTTGAAGCGTTCGTCTACAGTAGCAGTTTTTATATTTAGGTTTCCCTCTCTTCTCTCCCATATAGATAGATGAATTTGGAACTCTAAATCCAACATGGTTTGTAGTAGCTCTTTGAAACTTGACAAAATAAAGGAGTTCTCAGTTTTGTCTCTATGGTTTGTTTCCTCTTCAAGTAGCCCTAGGCACAGACTGTGGAAAAGCACTTTCATTGAGAGGTGTTGCCAAGCTTCTAAGAAATTACGAGTTTCCGAAATACCAGCAAATATTTTTTCACCCAATCTTGATGATACTTGGTGCTAATGATCAGTACACAAATCCCACTTGGCTCACCAAATTTTGTTCTTCTAAGTTGAAGTGTTCGTCTACAGTAGCAGTTTTTATATTTAGGTTTCCCTCTGTTCTCTCCTACATAGAAAGATGAATTTGGAACTCTAAATCCAACATGGTTTGTAGTAGCTCTTTGAAACTTGACAACATAAAGGAGTTCTCAGTTTTGTCGCTATGGTTTGTTTCCTCTTCAAGTAGCCCTAGGCACAGACTGTGGAAAAGCACTTTAATTGAGAGGGTTCCCAAGTTTCTAAGAAATAACGAGTTTCCGAAATACCAGCAAATATTTTTTCACCCAATCTTGTTGATACTTGTTGGTAATGATCAGTACACAAATCCCACTTGGCTCACCAAATTTTGTTCTTCTAGGTTGAAGCGTTCGCTACAGTAGCAGTTTTTATATTTAGGTTTCTCTCTGTTCTCTCCTATATAGATAGATGAATTTGGAACTCTAAATCCAACATTGTTTGTAGTAGCTCTTTGAAACTTGACAAAGTAAAGGAGGTCTCAGATTTGTCTCTATGGTTTGTTTCCTCTTCAAGTAGCCGTAAGCACAGACTGTGGGAAAGCACTTTCATTGAGAGGGGTTGCCAAGCTTCTAAGAAATAACGAGTTTCGAAATACCTGCAAATATTTTTTCACCCAAATTTGATGATTCTTGGTGGTAATGATCAGTAAACAAATCCCACTTGGCTCACGAAATTTTGTTCTTCTAGGTTGAAGCGTTCGTCTACAGTAGCAGTTTTTATATTTATGTTTCCCTCGGTTCTCTCCTATATAGATAGATGAATTTGGAACTCTAAATCCAACATGGTTTGTAGTAGCTCTTTGAAACTTGACAAAATAAAGGAGTTCTCAGATTTTTCTCTATGGTTTGTTTCCTCTTCAAGTAGCCCTAGGCACAGACTTTGGAAAAGCGCTTTCATTGAGAGGGGTTGCCAAGCTTCTAAGAAATAACGAGTTTCCGAAATACCAGCAAATATTTTTTCACCCAATCTTGATGATACTTGGAGCTAATGATCAGTACACAAATCCCACTTGGCTCACCAAATTTTGTTCTTCTTGGTTGAAGCGTTCGTCTACAGTAGCAGTTTTTATATTTAGGTTTCCCTCTGTTCTCTCCTATACAGATAGATGAATTTGGAACTCTAAATCCAACATGGTTTGTAGTAGCTCTTTGAAACGTGACAAATTAAAGGAGTTCTCAGTTTTGTCTCTATGGTTTGTTTCCTCTTCAAGTAGCCCTAGGCACAGACTGTGGAAAGCACTTTCATTGAGATGGGTTGCCAAGCTTCTAAGAAATAACGAGTTTCCGATATACCAGCAAATATTTTTTCACACAATCTTGTTGATACTTGGTGGTAATGATCAGTACACAAATCCCACTTGGCTCACCAAATTTTGTTCTTCTGGGTTGAAGCGTTCGTCTACATTAGCAGTTTTTATATTTAGGTTTCTCTCTGTTCTCTCCTATATAGATAGATGAATTTGGAACTCTAAATCCAACATGGTTTGTAGTAGCTCTTTGAAACTTGACAAAATAAAGGAGGTCTCAGATTTGTCTCTATGGTTTGTTTCCTCTTCAAGTAGCCCTAGGCACAGACTGTGGAAAAGCACTTTCATTGAGAGGGGTTGCCAAGCTTGTAAGAAATAACGAGTTTCGAAACACCAGCAAATATTTTTTCACCCAAATTTGATGATTCTTGGTGGTAATGATCAGTACACAAATCCCACTTTGCTCACGAAATTTTGTTCTTCTAGTTTGAAGCGTTCGTCTACAGTAGCATTTTTTATATTTAGGTTTCCCTTTGTTCTCTCCTATATAGATAGATGAATTTGGAACTCTAAATCCAACATGGTTTGTAGTAGCTCTTTGAAACTTGACAAAATAAAGGAGTTCTCAGATTTGCCTCTATGGTTTGTTTCCTCTTAA
Source organism: Callospermophilus lateralis (assembly GCF_048772815.1). Classification (NCBI taxonomy): domain Eukaryota; kingdom Metazoa; phylum Chordata; class Mammalia; order Rodentia; family Sciuridae; genus Callospermophilus; species Callospermophilus lateralis. The sequence continues at coordinate 104,649 of NW_027513977.1, read as the reverse complement.
AGTAGCCCTAGGCACAGACTGTGGAATAGCACTTTCTTTGAGAGGGGTTGCCAAGTTTCTAAGAATTAACGAGTTTCCGAAATACCAGCAAATATTTTTTCACCCAATCTTGATGATACTTGGTGGTAATGATCAGTACACAAATCCCACTTGGCTTACCAAATTTTGTTCTTCTAGGTTGAAGCGTTCGTCTACAGTAGCAGTTTTTATATTTAAGTTTCCCTAGGTTCTCTCCTATATAGATAGATGAATTTGGTACTCTAAATCCAACATGGTTTGTAGTAGCTCTTTGAAACTGACAAAATAAAGGAGTTCTCAGTTTTGTCTCTATGGTTTGTTTCCTCTTAAAATAGCCCTAGGCACAGACTGTGGAAAAGCACTTTCATTGAGAGGGGTTGCCAAGCTTCTAAGAAATAACGAGTTTCGAATAACAGCAAATATTTTTTCACCCAAATTTGATGATTCTTGGTGGTAATGATCAGTACACAAATCCCACTTGGCTCACGAAATTTTGTTCTTCTAGTTTGAAGCTTTCGTCTACAGTAGCAGTTTTTATATTTAGGTTTCCCTTTGTTCTCTCGTATTTAGATAGATGAATTTGGAACTCTAAATCCAACATGGTTTGTAGTAGCTCTTTGAAACTTGACAAAATAAAGGAGTTCTCAGTTTTGTCTCTATGGTTTGTTTCCTCTTCAAGTAGCCCTAGGCACAGACTGTGGAAAGCACTTTCATTGAGAGGGGTTGCCAAGCTTCTAAGAAATAACGAGTTTCCGAAATACCAGCAAATATTTTTTCACCCAATCTTGATGATACTTGGTGGTAATGATCAGTACACAAATCCCACTTGGCTCACCAAATTTTGTTTTTCTAGGTTGAAGCGTTCGTCTACAGTAGCAGTTTTTATATTTAGGTTTCCCTCTCTTCTCTCCCATATAGATAGATGAATTTGGAACTCTAAATCCAACATGGTTTGTAGTAGCTCTTTGAAACGTGACAAAATAAAGGAGTTCTCAGTTTTGTCTTTATGGTTTGTTTCCTCTTCAAGTAGCCCTAGGCACAGACTGTGGAAAAGCACTTTCATTGAGAGGTGTTGCCAAGTTTCTAAGAAATTACAAGTTTACGAAATACCAGCAAATATTTTTTCACCCAATCATCATGATACTTGGAGCTAATGATCAGTACACAAATCCCACTTGGCTCACCAAATTTGTTCTTCTAGGTTGAAGCGTTCGTCTACAGTAGCAGTTTTTATATTTAGGTTTCACTGTGTTCTCTCCTACATAGAAAGATGAATTTGGAACACTAAATCCAACATGGTTTGTAGTAGCTCTTTGAAACTTGACAAAATAAAGGAGTTCTCAGTTTTGTCTCTATGGTTTGCTTCCTCTTCAAGTAGCCCTAGGCACAGACTGTGGAAAGCATTTTCATTGAGAGGGGTTGCCAAGCTTCTAAGAAATAACGAGTTTCCGAAATTCCAGCAAATATTTTTTCACCCAATCTTGATGATACTTGGTGCTAATGATCAGTACACAAATCCCACTTGGCTCACCAAATTTTGTTTTTCTAGGTTGAAGCGTTCGTCTACAGTAGCAGTTTTTATATTTAGGTTTCCTCTCTTCTCTCCCATATAGATAGATGAATTTGAAACTCTAAATCCAACATGGTTTGTAGTAGCTCTTTGAAACTTGACAAAATAAAGGAGTTCTCTGTTTTGTCTCTATGGTTTGTTTCCTCTTCAAGAAGCCCTAGGCACAGACTGTGGAAAAGCACTTTCATTGAGAGGTGTTGCGAAGCTTCTAAGAAATTACGAGTTTCTGAAATACCAGCAAATATTTTTTCACCCAATCTTGATGATACTTGGTGCTAATGATCAGTACACAAATCCCACTTGGCTCACCAAATTTTGTTCTTCTAAGTTGAAGTGTTCGTCTACAGTAGCAGTTTTTATATTTAGGTTTCCTCTGTTCTCTCCTACATAGAAAGATGAATTTGGAACTCTAAATCCAACATGGTTTGTAGTAGCTCTTTGAAACTTGACAAAATAAAGGAGTTCTCAGTTTTGTCTCTATGGATTGTTTCCTCTTCAAGTAGCCCTAGGCACAGACTGTGGAAAGCACTTTCATTCAGAGGGGTTGCCAAGCTTCTAAGAAATAACGAGTTTCCGAAATACCAGCAAATATTTTTTCACCCAATCTTGATGATACTTGGTGGTAATGATCAGTACACAAATCCCACTTGGCTCACCAAATTTTGTTCTTCTAGGTTGAAGCGTTCGTCTACAGTAGCAGTTTTTATATTTAGGTTTCCCTCTCTTCTCTCCCATATAGATAGATGAATTTGGAACTCTAAATCCAACATGGTTTGTAGTAGCTCTTTGAAACTTGACAAAACAAAGGAGTTCTCAGTTTTGTCTCTATGGTTTGTTTCCTCTTCAAGTAGCCCTAGGCACAGACTGTGGAAAGCACTTTCATTGATATTGGTTGCCAATATTCTAAGAAATAACGAGTTTCCGAAATACCAGCAAATATTTTTTCACCCAATCTTGATGATACTTGGTGGTAATGATCAGTACACAAATCCCACTTGGCTCACCAAATTTTGTTCTTCTAGGTTGAAGCGTTCGTCTACAGTAGCAGTTTTTATATTTAGGTTTCCCTCTCTTCTCTCCCATATAGATAGATGAATTTGGAACTCTAAATCCAACATGGTTTGTAGTAGCTCTTTGAAACTTGACAAAATAAAGGAGTTCTCAGTTTTGTCTCTATGGTTTGTTTCCTCTTCAAGTAGCCCTAGGCACAGACTGTGGAAAAGCACTTTCATTGAGAGGTGTTGCCAAGCTTCTAAGAAATTACGAGTTTCCGAAATACCAGCAAATATTTTTTCACCCAATCTTGATGATACTTGGTGCTAATGATCAGTACACAAATCCCACTTGGCTCACCAAATTTTGTTCTTCTAAGTTGAAGTGTTCGTCTACAGTAGCAGTTTTTATATTTAGGTTTCCCTCTGTTCTCTCCTACATAGAAAGATGAATTTGGAACTCTAAATCCAACATGGTTTGTAGTAGCTCTTTGAAACTTGACAACATAAAGGAGTTCTCAGTTTTGTCGCTATGGTTTGTTTCCTCTTCAAGTAGCCCTAGGCACAGACTGTGGAAAAGCACTTTAATTGAGAGGGGTTCCCAAGTTTCTAAGAAATAACGAGTTTCCGAAATACCAGCAAATATTTTTTCACCCAATCTTGTTGATACTTGTTGGTAATGATCAGTACACAAATCCCACTTGGCTCACCAAATTTTGTTCTTCTAGGTTGAAGCGTTCGCTACAGTAGCAGTTTTTATATTTAGGTTTCTCTCTGTTCTCTCCTATATAGATAGATGAATTTGGAACTCTAAATCCAACATTGTTTGTAGTAGCTCTTTGAAACTTGACAAAGTAAAGGAGGTCTCAGATTTGTCTCTATGGTTTGTTTCCTCTTCAAGTAGCCGTAAGCACAGACTGTGGGAAAGCACTTTCATTGAGAGGGGTTGCCAAGCTTCTAAGAAATAACGAGTTTCGAAATACCTGCAAATATTTTTTCACCCAAATTTGATGATTCTTGGTGGTAATGATCAGTAAACAAATCCCACTTGGCTCACGAAATTTTGTTCTTCTAGGTTGAAGCGTTCGTCTACAGTAGCAGTTTTTATATTTATGTTTCCCTCGGTTCTCTCCTATATAGATAGATGAATTTGGAACTCTAAATCCAACATGGTTTGTAGTAGCTCTTTGAAACTTGACAAAATAAAGGAGTTCTCAGATTTTTCTCTATGGTTTGTTTCCTCTTCAAGTAGCCCTAGGCACAGACTTTGGAAAAGCGCTTTCATTGAGAGGGGTTGCCAAGCTTCTAAGAAATAACGAGTTTCCGAAATACCAGCAAATATTTTTTCACCCAATCTTGATGATACTTGGAGCTAATGATCAGTACACAAATCCCACTTGGCTCACCAAATTTTGTTCTTCTTGGTTGAAGCGTTCGTCTACAGTAGCAGTTTTTATATTTAGGTTTCCCTCTGTTCTCTCCTATACAGATAGATGAATTTGGAACTCTAAATCCAACATGGTTTGTAGTAGCTCTTTGAAACGTGACAAATTAAAGGAGTTCTCAGTTTTGTCTCTATGGTTTGTTTCCTCTTCAAGTAGCCCTAGGCACAGACTGTGGAAAGCACTTTCATTGAGATGGGTTGCCAAGCTTCTAAGAAATAACGAGTTTCCGATATACCAGCAAATATTTTTTCACACAATCTTGTTGATACTTGGTGGTAATGATCAGTACACAAATCCCACTTGGCTCACCAAATTTTGTTCTTCTGGGTTGAAGCGTTCGTCTACATTAGCAGTTTTTATATTTAGGTTTCTCTCTGTTCTCTCCTATATAGATAGATGAATTTGGAACTCTAAATCCAACATGGTTTGTAGTAGCTCTTTGAAACTTGACAAAATAAAGGAGGTCTCAGATTTGTCTCTATGGTTTGTTTCCTCTTCAAGTAGCCCTAGGCACAGACTGTGGAAAAGCACTTTCATTGAGAGGGGTTGCCAAGCTTGTAAGAAATAACGAGTTTCGAAACACCAGCAAATATTTTTTCACCCAAATTTGATGATTCTTGGTGGTAATGATCAGTACACAAATCCCACTTTGCTCACGAAATTTTGTTCTTCTAGTTTGAAGCGTTCGTCTACAGTAGCATTTTTTATATTTAGGTTTCCCTTTGTTCTCTCCTATATAGATAGATGAATTTGGAACTCTAAATCCAACATGGTTTGTAGTAGCTCTTTGAAACTTGACAAAATAAAGGAGTTCTCAGATTTGCCTCTATGGTTTGTTTCCTCTTAAAGTAGCCCTAGGCACAGACTGTGGAATAGCACTTTCTTTGAGAGGGGTTGCCAAGTTTCTAAGAATTAACGAGTTTCCGAAATACCAGCAAATATTTTTTCACCCAATCTTGATGATACTTGGTGGTAATGATCAGTACACAAATCCCACTTGGCTTACCAAATTTTGTTCTTCTAGGTTGAAGCGTTCGTCTACAGTAGCAGTTTTTATATTTAAGTTTCCCTAGGTTCTCTCCTATATAGATAGATGAATTTGGTACTCTAAATCCAACATGGTTTGTAGTAGCTCTTTGAAACTGACAAAATAAAGGAGTTCTCAGTTTTGTCTCTATGGTTTGTTTCCTCTTAAAATAGCCCTAGGCACAGACTGTGGAAAAGCACTTTCATTGAGAGGGGTTGCCAAGCTTCTAAGAAATAACGAGTTTCGAATAACAGCAAATATTTTTTCACCCAAATTTGATGATTCTTGGTGGTAATGATCAGTACACAAATCCCACTTGGCTCACGAAATTTTGTTCTTCTAGTTTGAAGCTTTCGTCTACAGTAGCAGTTTTTATATTTAGGTTTCCCTTTGTTCTCTCGTATTTAGATAGATGAATTTGGAACTCTAAATCCAACATGGTTTGTAGTAGCTCTTTGAAACTTGACAAAATAAAGGAGTTCTCAGTTTTGTCTCTATGGTTTGTTTCCTCTTCAAGTAGCCCTAGGCACAGACTGTGGAAAGCACTTTCATTGAGAGGGGTTGCCAAGCTTCTAAGAAATAACGAGTTTCCGAAATACCAGCAAATATTTTTTCACCCAATCTTGATGATACTTGGTGGTAATGATCAGTACACAAATCCCACTTGGCTCACCAAATTTTGTTTTTCTAGGTTGAAGCGTTCGTCTACAGTAGCAGTTTTTATATTTAGGTTTCCCTCTCTTCTCTCCCATATAGATAGATGAATTTGGAACTCTAAATCCAACATGGTTTGTAGTAGCTCTTTGAAACGTGACAAAATAAAGGAGTTCTCAGTTTTGTCTTTATGGTTTGTTTCCTCTTCAAGTAGCCCTAGGCACAGACTGTGGAAAAGCACTTTCATTGAGAGGTGTTGCCAAGTTTCTAAGAAATTACAAGTTTACGAAATACCAGCAAATATTTTTTCACCCAATCATCATGATACTTGGAGCTAATGATCAGTACACAAATCCCACTTGGCTCACCAAATTTGTTCTTCTAGGTTGAAGCGTTCGTCTACAGTAGCAGTTTTTATATTTAGGTTTCACTGTGTTCTCTCCTACATAGAAAGATGAATTTGGAACACTAAATCCAACATGGTTTGTAGTAGCTCTTTGAAACTTGACAAAATAAAGGAGTTCTCAGTTTTGTCTCTATGGTTTGCTTCCTCTTCAAGTAGCCCTAGGCACAGACTGTGGGAAAGCATTTTCATTGAGAGGGGTTGCCAAGCTTCTAAGAAATAACGAGTTTCCGAAATTCCAGCAAATATTTTTCACCCAATCTTGATGATACTTGGTGCTAATGATCAGTACACAAATCCCACTTGGCTCACCAAATTTTGTTTTTCTAGGTTGAAGCGTTCGTCTACAGTAGCAGTTTTTATATTTAGGTTTCCCTCTCTTCTCTCCATATAGATAGATGAATTTGAAACTCTAAATCCAACATGGTTTGTAGTAGCTCTTTGAAACTTGACAAAATAAAGGAGTTCTCTGTTTTGTCTCTATGGTTTGTTTCCTCTTCAAGAAGCCCTAGGCACAGACTGTGGAAAAGCACTTTCATTGAGAGGTGTTGCGAAGCTTCTAAGAAATTACGAGTTTCTGAAATACCAGCAAATATTTTTTCACCCAATCTTGATGATACTTGGTGCTAATGATCAGTACACAAATCCCACTTGGCTCACCAAATTTTGTTCTTCTAAGTTGAAGTGTTCGTCTACAGTAGCAGTTTTTATATTTAGGTTTCCCTCTGTTCTCTCCTACATAGAAAGATGAATTTGGAACTCTAAATCCAACATGGTTTGTAGTAGCTCTTTGAAACTTGACAAAATAAAGGAGTTCTCAGTTTTGTCTCTATGGATTGTTTCCTCTTCAAGTAGCCCTAGGCACAGACTGTGGAAAGCACTTTCATTGAGAGGGGTTGCCAAGCTTCTAAGAAATAACGAGTTTCCGAAATACCAGCAAATATTTTTTCACCCAATCTTGATGATACTTGGTGGTAATGATCAGTACACAAATCCCACTTGGCTCACCAAATTTTGTTCTTCTAGGTTGAAGCGTTCGTCTACAGTAGCAGTTTTTATATTTAGGTTTCCCTCTCTTCTCTCCCATATAGATAGATGAATTTGGAACTCTAAATCCAACATGGTTTGTAGTAGCTCTTTGAAACTTGACAAAACAAAGGAGTTCTCAGTTTTGTCTCTATGGTTTGTTTCCTCTTCAAGTAGCCCTAGGCACAGACTGTGGAAAGCACTTTCATTGATATTGGTTGCCAATATTCTAAGAAATAACGAGTTTCCGAAATACCAGCAAATATTTTTTTACCCAATCTTGATGATACTTGGTGGTAATGATCAGTACACAAATCCCACTTGGCTCACCAAATTTTGTTTTTCTAGGTTGAAGCATTCGTCTACAGTAGCAGTTTTTATATTTAGGTTTCCCTCTCTTCTCTCCCATATAGATAGATGAATTTGGAACTCTAAATCCAACATGGTTTGTAGTAGCTCTTTGAAACTTGACAAAATAAAGGAGTTCTCAGTTTTGTCTTTATGGTTTGTTTCCTCTTCAAGTAGCCCTAGGCACAGACTGTGGAAAAGCACTTTCATTGAGAGGTGTTGCCAAGCTTCTAAGAAATTACGAGTTTCCGAAATACCAGCAAATATTTTTTCACCCAATCTTCATGATACTTGGTGCTAATGATCAGTACACAAATCCCACTTGGCTCACCAAATTTGTTCTTCTAGGTTGAAGCGTTCGTCTACAGTAGCAGTTTTTATATTTAGGTTTCACTCTGTTCTCTCCTACATAGAAAGATGAATTTGGAACCCTAAATCCAACATGGTTTGTAGTAGCTCTTTGAAACTTGACAAAATAAAGGAGTTCTCAGTTTTGTCTCTATGTTTTGTTTCCTCTTCAAGTAGCCCTAGGCACAGACTGTGGAAAAGCACTTTCATTGAGAGGGGTTGCCAAGGTTCTAAGAAATTATGAGTTTCCGAAATACCAGCAAACATTTTTTCACCCAATCTTGATGATACTTGGAGCTAATGATCACTACACAAATCCCACTTGGCTCACCAAATTTTGTTCTTCTAGGTTGAAGCGTTTGTCTACAGTAGCAGTTTTTATATTTAGGTTTCCCTCTGTTCTCTCCTATATAGAAAGATGTATTTGGAACTCTAAATCCAACATGGTTTGTAGTAGCTCTTTGAAACTTGACAAAATAAAGGAGTTCTCAGTTTTGTCTCTATGGTTTGTTTCCTCTTCAAGTAGCCCTAGGCACAGACTGTGGAAAAGCACTTTAATTGAGAGGGGTTGCCAAGCTTCTAAGAAATAACGAGTTTCGAAAAAACAGCAAATATTTTTTCACCCAAATTTGATGATTCTTGGTGGTAATGATCAGTACACAAATCCCACTTGGCTCACGAAATTTTGTTCTTCTAGTTTGAAGCTTTCGTCTACACTAGCATTTTTTACATTTAGGTTTCCCTTTGTTCTCTCGTATTTAGATAGATGAATTTGGAACTCTAAATCCAACATGGTTTGTAGTAGCTCTTTGAAACTTGACAAAATAAAGGAGTTCTCAGTTTTGTCTCTATGGATTGTTTCCTCTTAAAGTAGCCCTAGGCACAGACTGTGGAAAGCACTTTCATTGAGATATGTTGCCAAGCTTCTAAGAAATAACGAGTTTCCGAAATACCAGCAAAGATTTTTTCACCCAATCTTGATGATACTTGGTGGTAATGATCAGTACACAAATCCCACTTGGCTCACCAAATTTTGTTCTTCTAGGTTGAAGCGTTCGTCTACAGTAGCAGTTTTTATATTTAGGTTTCCCTCTGTTCTCTCCCATATAGATAGATGAATTTGGAACTCTAAATCCAACATGGTTTGTAGTAGCTCTTTGAAACTTGTCAAAATAAAGGAGTTCTCGGTTTTGTCTCTATGGTTTGTTTCCTCTTCAAGTAGCCCTAGGCACAGACTGTGGAAAAGCACTTTCATTGAGAGGGGTTGCCAAGCTTCTAAGAAATTACGAGTTTCCGAAATACCAGCAAATATTTTTTCACCCAATCTTGATGATACTTGGTGGTAATGATCAGTACACAAATCCCACTTGGCTCACCAAATTTGTTCTTCTAGGTTGAAGCGTTCGTCTACAGTACCAGTTTTTATATTTAGGTTTCACTCTGTTCTCTCATATATAGATAGATGAATTTGGAACTCTAAATCCAACATGGTTTGTAGTAGCTATTTGGAACTTGACAAAATAAAGGAGGTCTCATATTTGTCTCTATGGTTTGTTTCCTCTTCAAGTAGCCCTAGGCACAGACTGTTGAAAAGCACTTTCATTGAGAGGGGTTGCCAAGCTTCTAAGAAGTAACGAGTTTCCGAAATAAAGCAAATATTTTTTCACCCAATCTTGATGATACTTGGTGGTAATGATCAGTACACAAATCCCACTTGGCTTACCAAATTTTGTTCTTCTATGTTGAAGCGTTCGTCTACAGTAGCAGTTTTTATATTTAGGTTTCCCTCTGCTCTCTCATATATAGATAGATGAATTTGGAACTCTAAATCCAACATGGTTTGTAGTAGCTCTTTGAAACTTGACAAAATAAAGGAGTTCTCAGATTTGCCTCTATGGTTTGTTTCCTCTTAAAGTAGCCCTAGGCACAGACTGTGGAATAGCACTTTCATTGAGAGGGGTTGCCAAGCTTCTAAGAAATAACGAGTTTCCGAAATACCAGCAAATATTTTTTCACCCAATCTTGATGATACTTGGTGGTAATGATCAGTACACAAATCCCACTTGGCTTACCAAATTTTGTTCTTCTAAGTTGAAGCGTTCGTCTACAGTAGCAGTTTTTATATTTAAGTTTCCCTCGGTTCTCTCCTATATAGATAGATGAATTTGGAACTCTAAATCCAACATGGTTTGTAGTAGCTCTTTGAAACTTGACAAAATAAAGGAGTTCTCAGTTTTGTCTCTATGTTTTGTTTCCTCTTCAAGTAGCCCTAGGCACAGACTGTGGAAAAGCACTTTCATTGAGAGGGGTTGCCAAGGTTCTAAGAAATTACGAGTTTCCGAAATACCAGCAAACATTTTTTCACCCAATCTTGATGATACTTGGAGCTAATGATCACTACACAAATCCCACTTGGCTCACCAAATTTTGTTCTTCTAGGTTGAAGCGTTTGTCTACAGTAGCAGTTTTTATATTTAGGTTTCCCTCTGTTCTCTCCTATATAGAAAGATGTATTTGGAACTCTAAATCCAACATGGTTTGTAGTAGCTCTTTGAAACTTGACAAAATAAAGGAGTTCTCAGTTTTGTCTCTATGGTTTGTTTCCTCTTCAAGTAGCCCTAGGCACAGACTGTGGAAAAGCACTTTAATTGAGAGGGGTTGCCAAGCTTCTAAGAAATAACGAGTTTCGAAAAAACAGCAAATATTTTTTCACCCAAATTTGATGATTCTTGGTGGTAATGATCAGTACACAAATCCCACTTGGCTCACGAAATTTTGTTCTTCTAGTTTGAAGCTTTCGTCTACACTAGCATTTTTTACATTTAGGTTTCCCTTTGTTCTCTCGTATTTAGATAGATGAATTTGGAACTCTAAATCCAACATGGTTTGTAGTAGCTCTTTGAAACTTGACAAAATAAAGGAGTTCTCAGTTTTGTCTCTATGGATTGTTTCCTCTTAAAGTAGCCCTAGGCACAGACTGTGGAAAGCAGTTTCATTGAGATATGTTGCCAAGCTTCTAAGAAATAACGAGTTTCCGAAATACCAGCAAAGATTTTTTCACCCAATCTTGATGATACTTGGTGGTAATGATCAGTACACAAATCCCACTTGGCTCACCAAATTTTGTTCTTCTAGGTTGAAGCGTTCGTCTACAGTAGCAGTTTTTATATTTAGGTTTCCCTCTGTTCTCTCCCATATAGATAGATGAATTTGGAACTCTAAATCCAACATGGTTTGTAGTAGCTCTTTGAAACTTGTCAAAATAAAGGAGTTCTCGGTTTTGTCTCTATGGTTTGTTTCCTCTTCAAGTAGCCCTAGGCACAGACTGTGGAAAAGCACTTTCATTGAGAGGGGTTGCCAAGCTTCTAAGAAATTACGAGTTTCCGAAATACCAGCAATATTTTTTCACCCAATCTTGATGATACTTGGTGCTAATGATCAGTACACAAATCCCTCTTGGCTCACCAAATTTTGTTCTTCTAAGTTGAAGCGTTCGTCTACAGTAGCAGTTTTTATATTTAGGTTTCCCTCTGTTCTCTCCTATAAAGAAAGATGAATTTGGAACTATAAATCCAACATGGTTTGTAGTAGCTCTTTGAAACTTGACAACATAAAGGAGTTCTCAGTTTTGTCGCTATGGTTTGTTTCCTCTTCAAGTAGCCCTAGGCACAGACTGTGGAAAAGCACTTTAATTGAGAGGGGTTCCCAAGTTTCTAAGAAATAACGAGTTTCCGAAATACCAGCAAATATTTTTTCACCCAATCTTGTTGATACTTGGTGGTAATGATCAGTACACAAATCCCACTTGGCTCACCAAATTTTGTTCTTCTAGGTTGAAGCGTTCGCTACAGTAGCAGTTTTTATATTTAGGTTTCTCTCTGTTCTCTCCTATATAGATAGATGAATTTGGAACTCTAAATCCAACATTGTTTGTAGTAGCTCTTTGAAACTTGACAAAATAAAGGAGTTCTCAGTTTTGTCTCTATGGTTTGTTTCCTCTTCAAGTAGCCCTAGGCACAGACTGTGGAAAAGCACTTTCATTGAGAGGGGTTGCCAAGCTTCTAAGAAATAACGAGTTTCGAAAAAACAGCAAATATTTTTTCACCCAAATTTGATGATTCTTGGTGGTAATGATCAGTACACAAATCCCACTTGGCTCACGAAATTTTGTTCTTCTAGTTTGAAGCTTTCGTCTACACTAGCAGTTTTTACATTTAGGTTTCCCTTTGTTCTCTCGTATTTAGATAGATGAATTTGGAACTCTAAATCCAACATGGTTTGTAGTAGCTCTTTGAAACTTGACAAAATAAAGGAGTTCTCAGTTTTGTCTCTATGGATTGTTTCCTCTTAAAGTAGCCCTAGGCACAGACTGTGGAAAAGCACTTTCATTGAGAGGTGTTGCCAAGCTTCTAAGAAATTACGAGTTTCCGAAATACCAGCAAATATTTTTTCACCCAATCTTGATGATACTTGGTGCTAATGATCAGTACACAAATCCCACTTGGCTCACCAAATTTTGATCTTCTAAGTTGAAGTGTTCGTCTACAGTAGCAGTTTTTTATATTTAGGTTTCCCTCTGTTCTCTCCTACATAGAAAGATGAATTTGGAACTCTAAATCCAACATGGTTTGTAGTAGCTCTTTGAAACTTGACAAAATAAAGGAGTTCTCAGTTTTGTCGCTATGGTTTGTTTCCTCTTCATGTTGCCCTAGGCACAGACTGTGGAAAAGCACTTTAATTGAGAGGGGTTCCCAAGCTTCTAAGAAATAACGAGTTTCCGAAATACCAGCAAATATTTTTTCACCCAATCTTGATGATACTTGGTGGTAATGATCAGTACACAAATCCCACTTGGCTCACCAAATTTGTTCTTCTAGGTTGAAGCGTTCGTCTACAGTAGCAGTTTTTATATTTAGGTTTCACTCTGTTCTCTCATATATAGATAGATGAATTTGGAACTCTAAATCCAACATGGTTTGTAGTAGCTATTTGGAACTTGACAAAATAAAGGAGGTCTCATATTTGTCTCTATGGTTTGTTTCCTCTTCAAGTAGCCCTAGGCACAGACTGTTGAAAAGCACTTTCATTGAGAGGGGTTGCCAAGCTTCTAAGAAGTAACGAGTTTCCGAAATAAAGCAAATATTTTTTCACCCAATCTTGATGATACTTGGTGGTAATGATCAGTACACAAATCCCACTTGGCTTACCAAATTTTGTTCTTCTATGTTGAAGCGTTCGTCTACAGTAGCAGTTTTTATATTTAGGTTTCCCTCTGCTCTCTCATATATAGATAGATGAATTTGGAACTCTAAATCCAACATGGTTTGTAGTAGCTCTTTGAAACTTGACAAAATAAAGGAGTTCTCAGATTTGCCTCTATGGTTTGTTTCCTCTTAAAGTAGCCCTAGGCACAGACTGTGGAATAGCACTTTCATTGAGAGGGGTTGCCAAGCTTCTAAGAAATAACGAGTTTCCGAAATACCAGCAAATATTTTTTCACCCAATCTTGATGATACTTGGTGGTAATGATCAGTACACAAATCCCACTTGGCTTACCAAATTTTGTTCTTCTAAGTTGAAGCGTTCGTCTACAGTAGCAGTTTTTATATTTAAGTTTCCCTCGGTTCTCTCCTATATAGATAGATGAATTTGGAACTCTAAATCCAACATGGTTTGTAGTAGCTCTTTGAAACTTGACAAAATAAAGGAGTTCTCAGTTTTGTCTCTATGTTTTGTTTCCTCTTCAAGTAGCCCTAGGCACAGACTGTGGAAAAGCACTTTCATTGAGAGGGGTTGCCAAGGTTCTAAGAAATTACGAGTTTCCGAAATACCAGCAAACATTTTTTCACCCAATCTTGATGATACTTGGAGCTAATGATCACTACACAAATCCCACTTGGCTCACCAAATTTTGTTCTTCTAGGTTGAAGCGTTTGTCTACAGTAGCAGTTTTTATATTTAGGTTTCCCTCTGTTCTCTCCTATATAGAAAGATGTATTTGGAACTCTAAATCCAACATGGTTTGTAGTAGCTCTTTGAAACTTGACAAAATAAAGGAGTTCTCAGTTTTGTCTCTATGGTTTGTTTCCTCTTCAAGTAGCCCTAGGCACAGACTGTGGAAAAGCACTTTAATTGAGAGGGGTTGCCAAGCTTCTAAGAAATAACGAGTTTCGAAAAAACAGCAAATATTTTTTCACCCAAATTTGATGATTCTTGGTGGTAATGATCAGTACACAAATCCCACTTGGCTCACGAAATTTTGTTCTTCTAGTTTGAAGCTTTCGTCTACACTAGCATTTTTTACATTTAGGTTTCCCTTTGTTCTCTCGTATTTAGATAGATGAATTTGGAACTCTAAATCCAACATGGTTTGTAGTAGCTCTTTGAAACTTGACAAAATAAAGGAGTTCTCAGTTTTGTCTCTATGGATTGTTTCCTCTTAAAGTAGCCCTAGGCACAGACTGTGGAAAGCACTTTCATTGAGATATGTTGCCAAGCTTCTAAGAAATAACGAGTTTCCGAAATACCAGCAAAGATTTTTTCACCTAATCTTGATGATACTTGGTGGTAATGATCAGTACACAAATCCCACTTGGCTCACCAAATTTTGTTCTTCTAGGTTGAAGCGTTCGTCTACAGTAGCAGTTTTTATATTTAGGTTTCCCTCTGTTCTCTCCCATATAGATAGATGAATTTGGAACTCTAAATCCAACATGGTTTGTAGTAGCTCTTTGAAACTTGTCAAAATAAAGGAGTTCTCGGTTTTGTCTCTATGGTTTGTTTCCTCTTCAAGTAGCCCTAGGCACAGACTGTGGAAAAGCACTTTCATTGAGAGGGGTTGCCAAGCTTCTAAGAAATTACGAGTTTCCGAAATACCAGCAAATATTTTTTCACCCAATCTTGATGATACTTGGTGCTAATGATCAGTACACAAATCCCTCTTGGCTCACCAAATTTTGTTCTTCTAAGTTGAAGCGTTCGTCTACAGTAGCAGTTTTTATATTTAGGTTTCCCTCTGTTCTCTCCTATAAAGAAAGATGAATTTGGAACTATAAATCCAACATGGTTTGTAGTAGCTCTTTGAAACTTGACAACATAAAGGAGTTCTCAGTTTTGTCGCTATGGTTTGTTTCCTCTTCAAGTAGCCCTAGGCACAGACTGTGGAAAAGCACTTTAATTGAGAGGGGTTCCCAAGTTTCTAAGAAATAACGAGTTTCCGAAATACCAGCAAATATTTTTTCACCCAATCTTGTTGATACTTGGTGGTAATGATCAGTACACAAATCCCACTTGGCTCACCAAATTTTGTTCTTCTAGGTTGAAGCGTTCGCTACAGTAGCAGTTTTTATATTTAGGTTTCTCTCTGTTCTCTCCTATATAGATAGATGAATTTGGAACTCTAAATCCAACATTGTTTGTAGTAGCTCTTTGAAACTTGACAAAATAAAGGAGTTCTCAGTTTTGTCTCTATGGTTTGTTTCCTCTTCAAGTAGCCCTAGGCACAGACTGTGGAAAAGCACTTTCATTGAGAGGGGTTGCCAAGCTTCTAAGAAATAACGAGTTTCGAAAAAACAGCAAATATTTTTTCACCCAAATTTGATGATTCTTGGTGGTAATGATCAGTACACAAATCCCACTTGGCTCACGAAATTTTGTTCTTCTAGTTTGAAGCTTTCGTCTACACTAGCAGTTTTTACATTTAGGTTTCCCTTTGTTCTCTCGTATTTAGATAGATGAATTTGGAACTCTAAATCCAACATGGTTTGTAGTAGCTCTTTGAAACTTGACAAAATAAAGGAGTTCTCAGTTTTGTCTCTATGGATTGTTTCCTCTTAAAGTAGCCCTAGGCACAGACTGTGGAAAGCACTTTCATTGAGATGTGTTGCCAAGCTTCTAAGAAATAACGAGTTTCCGAAATACCAGCAAAGATTTTTTCACCCAATCTTGATGATACTTGGTGGTAATGATCAGTACACAAATCCCACTTGGCTCACCAAATTTTGTTCTTCTAGGTTGAAGCGTTCGTCTACAGTAGCAGTTTTTATATTTAGGTTTCCCTCTGTTCTCTCCCATATAGATAGATGAATTTGGAACTCTAAATCCAACATGGTTTGTAGTAGCTCTTTGAAACTTGTCAAAATAAAGGAGTTCTCAGTTTTGTCTCTATGGTTTGTTTCCTCTTCAAGTAGCCCTAGGCACAGACTGTGGAAAAGCACTTTCATTGAGAGGGGTTGCCAAGCTTCTAAGAAATTACGAGTTTCCGAAATACCAGCAAATATTTTTTCACCCAATCTTGATGATACTTGGTGCTAATGATCAGTACACAAATCCCACTTGGCTCACCAAATTTTGTTCTTCTAAGTTGAAGCGTTCGTCTACAGTAGCAGTTTTTATATTTAGGTTTCCCTCTGTTCTCTCCTATAAAGAAAGATGAATTTGGAACTATAAATCCAACATGGTTTGTAGTAGCTCTTTGAAACTTGACAAAATAAAGGAGTTCTCAGTTTTGTCTCTATGGTTTGTTTCCCCTTAAAGTAGCCCTAGGCACAGACTGTGGAAAGCACTTTCATTGAGATGGGTTGCCAAGCTTCTAAGAAATAACGAGTTTCCGAAATACCAGCAAATATTTTTTCACCCAATCTTGTTGATACTTGGTGGTAATGATCAGTACACAAATCCCACTTGGCTCACCAAATTTTGTTCTTCTAGGTTGAAGCGTTCGTCTACAGTAGCAGTTTTTATATTTAAGTTTCCCTCGGTTCTCTCCTATATAGATAGATGAATTTGGTACTCTAAATCCAACATGGTTTGTAGTAGCTCTTTGAAACTGACAAAATAAAGGAGTTCTCAGTTTTGTCTCTATGGTTGGTTCCTCTTCAAGTAGCCCTAGGCACAGACTGTGGAAAAGCACTTTCATTGAGAGGGGTTGCCAAGCTTCTAAGAAATAACGAGTTTCGAAATAACAGCAAATATTTTTTCACCCAAATTTGATGATTCTTGGTGGTAATGATCAGTACACAAATCCCACTTGGCTCACGAAATTTTGTTCTTCTAGTTTGAAGCTTTCATCTACAGTAGCAGTTTTTATATTTAGGTTTCCCTTTGTTCTCTCGTATTTAGATAGATGAATTTGGAACTCTAAATCCAAAATGGTTTGTAGTAGCTCTTTGAAACTTGACAAAATAAAGGAGTTCTCAGTTTTGTCTCTATGGTTTGTTTCCTCTTCAAGTAGCCCTAGGCACAGACTGTGGAAAGCACTTTCATTGAGAGGGGTTGCCAAGCTTCTAAGAAATAACGAGTTTCCGAAATACCAGCAAATATTTTTTCACCCAATCTTGATGATACTTGGTGGTAATGATCAGTACACAAATCCCACTTGGCTCACCAAATTTTGTTTTTCTAGGTTGAAGCATTCGTCTACAGTAGCAGTTTTTATATTTAGGTTTCCCTCTCTTCTCTCCCATATAGATAGATGAATTTGGAACTCTAAATCCAACATGGTTTGTAGTAGCTCTTTGAAACTTGACAAAATAAAGGAGTTCTCAGTTTTGTCTTTATGGTTTGTTTCCTCTTCAAGTAGCCCTAGGCACAGACTGTGGAAAAGCACTTTCATTGAGAGGTGTTGCCAAGCTTCTAAGAAATTACGAGTTTCCGAAATACGAGCAAATATTTTTTCACCCAATCTTCATGATACTTGGTGCTAATGATCAGTACACAAATCCCACTTGGCTCACCAAATTTGTTCTTCTAGGTTGAAGCGTTCGTCTACAGTAGCAGTTTTTATATTTAGGTTTCACTCTGTTCTCTCCTACATAGAAAGATGAATTTGGAACTCTAAATCCAACATGGTTTGTAGTAGCTCTTTGAAACTTGACAATATAAAGGAGTTCTCAGTTTTGTCTCTATGGTTTGTTTCCTCTTCAAGTAGCCCTAGGCACAGACTGTGGAAAGCACTTTCATTGAGAGGGGTTGCCAAGCTTCTAAGAAATAACGAGTTTCCGAAATACCAGCAAATATTTTTTCACCCAATCTTGATGATACTTGGTGGTAATGATCAGTACACAAATCCCACTTGGCTCACCAAATTTTGTTCTTCTAGGTTGAAGCGTTCGTCTACAGTAGCAGTTTTTATATTTAGGTTTCCCTCTCTTCTCTCCCATATAGATAGATGAATTTGGAACTCTAAATCCAACATGGTTTATAGTAGCTCTTTGAAACTTGACAAAATAAAGGAGTTCTCAGTTTTGTCTCTATGGTTTGTTTCCTCTTCAAGTAGCCCTAGGCACAGACTGTGGAAAAGCACTTTCATTGAGAGGTGTTGCCAAGCTTCTAAGAAATTACGAGTTTCCGAATTACCAGCAAATATTTTTTCACCCAATCTTGATGATACTTGGTGCTAATGATCAGTACACAAATCCCACTTGGCTCACCAAATTTTGTTCTTCTAAGTTGAAGTGTTCGTCTACAGTAGCAGTTTTTTATATTTAGGTTTCCCTCTGTTCTCTCCTACATAGAAAGATGAATTTGGAACTCTAAATCCAACATGGTTTGTAGTAGCTCTTTGAAACTTGACAAAATAAAGGAGTTCTCAGTTTTGTCGCTATGGTTTGTTTCCTCTTCATGTAGCCCTAGGCACAGACTGTGGAAAAGCACTTTAATTGAGAGGGGTTCCCAAGCTTCTAAGAAATAACGAGTTTCCGAAATACCAGCAAATATTTTTTCACCCAATCTTGATGATACTTGGTGGTAATGATCATTACACAAATCCCACTTGGCTCACAAAATTTGTTCTTCTAGGTTGAAGCGTTCGTCTACAGTAGCAGTTTTTATATTTAGGTTTCACTCTGTTCTCTCATATATAGATAGATGAATTTGGAACTCTAAATCCAACATGGTTTGTAGTAGCTATTTGGAACTTGACAAAATAAAGGAGGTCTCATATTTGTCTCTATGGTTTGTTTCCTCTTCAAGTAGCCCTAGGCACAGACTGTTGAAAAGCACTTTCATTGAGAGGGGTTGCCAAGCTTCTAAGAAGTAAGGAGTTTCCGAAATAAAGCAAATATTTTTTCACCCAATCTTGATGATACTTGGTGGTAATGATCAGTACACAAATCCCACTTGGCTTACCAAATTTTGTTCTTCTATGTTGAAGCGTTCGTCTACAGTAGCAGTTTTTATATTTAGGTTTCCCTCTGCTCTCTCATATATAGATAGATGAATTTGGAACTCTAAATCCAACATGGTTTGTAGTAGCTCTTTGAAACTTGACAAAATAAAGGAGTTCTCAGATTTGCCTCTATGTTTTGTTTCCTCTTCAAGTAGCCCTAGGCACAGACTGTGGAAAAGCACTTTCATTGAGAGGGGTTGCCAAGCTTCTAAGAAATTACGAGTTTCCGAAATACCAGCAAACATTTTTTCACCCAATCTTGATGATACTTGGAGCTAATGATCAGTACACAAATCCCACTTGGCTCACCAAATTTTGTTCTTCTAGGTTGAAGCGTTTGTCTACAGTAGCAGTTTTTATATTTAGGTTTCCCTCTGTTCTCTCCTATATAGAAAGATGTATTTGGAACTCTAAATCCAACATGGTTTGTAGTAGCTCTTTGAAACTTGACAAAATAAAGGAGTTCTCAGTTTTGTCTCTATGGTTTGTTTCCTCTTCAAGTAGCCCTAGGCACAGACTGTGGAAAAGCACTTTCATTGAGAGGGGTTGCCAAGCTTCTAAGAAATAACGAGTTTCGAAAAAACAGCAAATATTTTTTCACCAAAATTTGATGATTCTTGGTGGTAATGATCAGTACACAAATCCCACTTGGCTCACGAAATTTTGTTCTTCTAGTTTGAAGCTTTCGTCTACACTAGCAGTTTTTACATTTAGGTTTCCCTTTGTTCTCTCGTATTTAGATAGATGAATTTGGAACTCTAAATCCAACATGGTTTGTAGTAGCTCTTTGAAACTTGACAAAATAAAGGAGTTCTCAGTTTTGTCTCTATGGATTGTTTCCTCTTAAAGTAGCCCTAGGCACAGACTGTGGAAAGCACTTTCATTGAGATGTGTTACCAAGCTTCTAAGAAATAACGAGTTTCCGAAATACCAGCAAAGATTTTTTCACCCAATCTTGATGATACTTGGTGGTAATGATCAGTACACAAATCCCACTTGGCTCACCAAATTTTGTTCTTCTAGGTTGAAGCGTTCGTCTACAGTAGCAGTTTTTATATTTAGGTTTCCCTCTGTTCTCTCCCATATAGATAGATGAATTTGGAACTCTAAATCCAACATGGTTTGTAGTAGCTCTTTGAAACTTGTCAAAATAAAGGAGTTCTCAGTTTTGTCTCTATGGTTTGTTTCCTCTTCAAGTAGCCCTAGGCACAGACTGTGGAAAAGCACTTTCATTGAGAGGGGTTGCCAAGCTTCTAAGAAATTACGAGTTTCCGAAATACCAGCAAATATTTTTTCACCCAATCTTGATGATACTTTGTGCTAATGATCAGTACCCAAATCCCACTTGGCTCACCAAATTTTGTTCTTCTAAGTTGAAGCGTTCGTCTACAGTAGCAGTTTTTATATTTAGGTTTCCCTCTGTTCTCTCCTATAAAGAAAGATGAATTTGGAACTATAAATCCAACATGGTTTGTAGTAGCTCTTTGAAACTTGACAACATAAAGGAGTTCTCAGTTTTGTCGCTATGGTTTGTTTCCTCTTCAAGTAGCCCTAGGCACAGACTGTGGAAAAGCACTTTAATTGAGAGGGGTTCCCAAGTTTCTAAGAAATAACGAGTTTCCGAAATACCAGCAAACATTTTTTCACCCAATCTTGTTGATACTTGGTGGTAATGATCAGTACACAAATCCCACTTGGCTCACCAAATTTTGTTCTTCTAGGTTGAAGCGTTCGCTACAGTAGCAGTTTTTATATTTAGGTTTCTCTCTGTTCTCTCCTATATAGATAGATGAATTTGGAACTCTAAATCCAACATTGTTTGTAGTAGCTCTTTGAAACTTGACAAAATAAAGGAGTTCTCAGTTTTGTCTCTATGGTTTGTTTCCTCTTCAAGTAGCCCTAGGCACAGACTGTGGAAAAGCACTTTCATTGAGAGGGGTTGCCAAGCTTCTAAGAAATAACGAGTTTCGAAAAAACAGCAAATATTTTTTCACCCAAATTTGATGATTCTTGGTGGTAATGATCAGTACACAAATCCCACTTGGCTCACGAAATTTTGTTCTTCTAGTTTGAAGCTTTCGTCTACACTAGCAGTTTTTACATTTAGGTTTCCCTTTGTTCTCTCGTATTTAGATAGATGAATTTGGAACTCTAAATCCAACATGGTTTGTAGTAGCTCTTTGAAACTTGACAAAATAAAGGAGTTCTCAGTTTTGTCTCTATGGATTGTTTCCTCTTAAAGTAGCCCTAGGCACAGACTGTGGAAAGCACTTTCATTGAGATGTGTTACCAAGCTTCTAAGAAATAACGAGTTTCCGAAATACCAGCAAAGATTTTTTCACCCAATCTTGATGATACTTGGTGGTAATGATCAGTACACAATTCCCACTTGGCTCACCAAATTTTGTTCTTCTAGGTTGAAGCGTTCGTCTACAGTAGCAGTTTTTATATTTAGGTTTCCCTCTGTTCTCTCCCATATAGATAGATGAATTTGGAACTCTAAATCCAACATGGTTTGTAGTAGCTCTTTGAAACTTGTCAAAATAAAGGAGTTCTCAGTTTTGTCTCTATGGTTTGTTTCCTCTTCAAGTAGCCCTAGGCACAGACTGTGGAAAAGCACTTTCATTGAGAGGGGTTGCCAAGCTTCTAAGAAATTACGAGTTTCCGAAATACCAGCAAATATTTTTTCACCCAATCTTGATGATACTTGGTGCTAATGATCAGTACACAAATCCCACTTGGCTCACCAAATTTTGTTCTTCTAAGTTGAAGCGTTCGTCTACAGTAGCAGTTTTTATATTTAGGTTTCCCTCTGTTCTCTCCTATAAAGAAAGATGAATTTGGAACTATAAATCCAACATTGTTTGTAGTAGCTCTTTGAAACTTGACAACATAAAGGAGTTCTCAGTTTTGTCGCTATGGTTTGTTTCCTCTTCAAGTAGCCCTAGGCACAGACTGTGGAAAAGCACTTTAATTGAGAGGGGTTCCCAAGTTTCTAAGAAATAACGAGTTTCCGAAATACCAGCAAATATTTTTTCACCCAATCTTGATGATACTTGGTGGTAATGATCAGTACACAAATCCCACTTGGCTCACCAAATTTTGTTCTTCTAGGTTGAAGCGTTCGCTACAGTAGCAGTTTTTATATTTAGGTTTCTCTCTGTTCTCTCCTATATAGATAGATGAATTTGGAACTCTAAATCCAACATTGTTTGTAGTAGCTCTTTGAAACTTGACAAAATAAAGGAGTTCTCAGTTTTGTCTCTATGGTTTGTTTCCTCTTCAAGTAGCCCTAGGCACAGACTGTGGAAAAGCACTTTCATTGAGAGGGGTTGCCAAGCTTCTAAGAAATAACGAGTTTCGAAAAAACAGCAAATATTTTTTCACCCAAATTTGATGATTCTTGGTGGTAATGATCAGTACACAAATCCCACTTGGCTCACGAAATTTTGTTCTTCTTGTTTGAAGCTTTCGTCTACACTAGCAGTTTTTACATTTAGGTTTCCCTTTGTTCTCTCGTATTTAGATAGATGAATTTGGAACTCTAAATCCAACATGGTTTGTAGTAGCTCTTTGAAACTTGACAAAATAAAGGAGTTCTCAGTTTTGTCTCTATGGATTGTTTCCTCTTAAAGTAGCCCTAGGCACAGACTGTGGAAAGCACTTTCATTGAGATGTGTTGCCAAGCTTCTAAGAAATAACGAGTTTCCGAAATACCAGCAAAGATTTTTTCACCCAATCTTGATGATACTTGGTGGTAATGATCAGTACACAAATCCCACTTGGCTCACCAAATTTTGTTCTTCTAGGTTGAAGCGTTCGTCTACAGTAGCAGTTTTTATATTTAGGTTTCCCTCTGTTCTCTCCCATGTAGATAGATGAATTTGGAACTCTAAATCCAACATGGTTTGTAGTAGCTCTTTGAAACTTGTCAAAATAAAGGAGTTCTCAGTTTTGTCTCTATGGTTTGTTTCCTCTTCAAGTAGCCCTAGGCACAGACTGTGGTAAAGCACTTTTATTGAGAGGGGTTGCCAAGCTTCTAAGAAATTACGAGTTTCCGAAATACCAGCAAATATTTTTTCACCCAATCTTGATGATACTTGGTGCTAATGATCAGTACACAAATCCCACTTGGCTCACCAAATTTTGTTCTTCTAAGTTGAAGCGTTCGTCTACAGTAGCAGTTTTTATATTTAGGTTTCCCTCTGTTCTCTCCTATAAAGAAAGATGAATTTGGAACTATAAATCCAACATGGTTTGTAGTAGGTCTTTGAAACTTGACAACATAAAGGAGTTCTCAGTTTTGTCGCTATGGTTTGTTTCCTCTTCAAGTAGCCCTATGCACAGACTGTGGAAAAGCACTTTAATTGAGAGGGGTTCCCAAGTTTCTAAGAAATAACGAGTTTCCGAAATACCAGCAAATATTTTTTCACCCAATCTTGTTGATACTTGGTGGTAATGATCAGTACACAAATCCCACTTGGCTCACCAAATTTTGTTCTTCTAGGTTGAAGCGTTCGCTACAGTAGCAGTTTTTATATTTAGGTTTCTCTCTGTTCTCTCCTATATAGATAGATGAATTTGGAACTCTAAATCCAACATTGTTTGTAGTAGCTCTTTGAAACTTGACAAAATAAAGGAGGTCTCAGATTTGTCTCTATGGTTTGTTTCCTCTTCAAGTAGCCGTAAGCACAGACTGTGGGAAAGCACTTTCATTGAGAGGGGTTGCCAAGCTTCTAAGAAATAACGAGTTTCGAAATACCAGCAAATATTTTTTCACCCAAATTTGATGATTCTTGGTGGTAATGATCAGTACACAAATCCCACTTGGCTCACCAAATTTTGTTCTTCTAGGTTGAAGCGTTCGTCTACAGTAGCAGTTTTTATATTTAAGTTTCCCTCGGTTCTCTCCTATATAGATAGATGAATTTGGAACTCTAAATCCAACATGGTTTGTAGTAGCTCTTTGAAACTTGACAAAATAAAGGAGTTCTCAGATTTTTCTCTATGGTTTGTTTCCTCTTCAAGTAGCCCTAGGCACAGACTTTGGAAAAGCGCTTTCATTGAGAGGGGTTGCCAAGCTTCTAAGAAATAACGAGTTTCCGAAATTCCAGCAAATATTTTTTCACCCAATCTTGATGATACTTGGAGCTAATGATCAGTACACAAATCCCACTTGGCTCACCAAATTTTGTTCTTCTTGGTTGAAGCGTTCGTCTACAGTAGCAGTTTTTATATTTAGGTTTCCCTCTGTTCTCTCCTATACAGATAGATGAATTTGGAACTCTAAATCCAACATGGTTTGTAGTAGCTCTTTGAAACGAGACAAAATAAAGGAGTTCTCAGTTTTGTCTCTATGGTTTGTTTCCTCTTCAAGTAGCCCTAGGCACAGACTGTGGAAAGCACTTTCATTGAGATGGGTTGCCAAGCTTCTAAGAAATAACGAGTTTCTGAAATACCAGCAAATATTTTTTCACACAATCTTGTTGATACTTGGTGGTAATGATCAGTACACAAATCCCACTTGGCTCACAAAATTTTGTTCTTCTAGGTTGAAGCGTTCGTCTACATTAGCAGTTTTTATATTTAGGTTTCTCTCTGTTCTCTCCTATATAGATAGATGAATTTGGAACTCTAAATCCAACATGGTTTGTAGTAGCTCTTTGAAACTTGACAAAATAAAGGAGTTCTCAGTTTTGTCTCTATGGTTTGTTTCCTCTTCAAGTAGCCCTAGGCACAGACTGTGGAAAAGCACTTTCATTGAGAGGTGTTGCCAAGCTTCTAAGAAATTACGAGTTTCCGAAATACCAGCAAATATTTTTTCACCCAATCTTGATGATACTTGGTGCTAATGATCAGTACACAAATCCCACTTGGCTCACCAAATTTTGTTCTTCTAAGTTGAAGTGTTCGTCTACAGTAGCAGTTTTTATATTTAGGTTTCCCTCTGTTCTCTCCTACATAGAAAGATGAATTTGGAACTCTAAATCCAACATGGTTTGTAGTAGCTCTTTGAAACTTGACAAAATAAAGGAGTTCTCAGTTTTGTCGCTATGGTTTGTTTCCTCTTCAAGTAGCCCTAGGCACAGACTGTGGAAAAGCATATTAATTGAGAGGGGTTACCAAGCTTCTAAGAAATAACGAGTTTCCGAAATACCAGCAAATATTTTTTCACCCAATCTTGATGATACTTGGTGGTAATGATCAGTACACAAATCCCACTTGGCTCACCAAATTTGTTCTTCTAGGTTGAAGCGTTCGTCTACAGTAGCAGTTTTTATATTTAGGTTTCCCTCTGTTCTCTCCTAGATAGAAAGATGAATTTGGAACTCTAAATCCAACATGGTTTGTAGTAGCTCTTTGAAACTTGACAAAATAAAGGAGTTCTCAGTTTTGTCTCTATGGTTGTTTCCTCTTCAAGTAGCCCTAGGCACAGACTGTGGAAAGCACTTTCATTGAGATGGGTTGCCAAGCTTCTAAGAATTAACGAATTTCCGAAATAACAGCAAATATTTTTTCAAACAATCTTGTTGATACTTGGTGGTAATGATCAGTGCACAAATCCCACTTGGCTCACCAAATTTTGTTCTTCTAGGTTGAAGCGTTCGTCTACAGTAGCAGTTTTTATATTTAGGTTTCTCTCTGTTCTCTCCTATATAGATAGATGAATTTGGAACTCTAAATCCAACATGGTTTGTAGAAGCTCTTTGAAACTTGACAAAATAAAGGAGTTCTCAGATTTGTCTCTATGGTTTGTTTCCTCTTCAAAAGCCCTAGGCACAGACTGTGGAAAAGCACTTTCATTGAGAGGGGTTGCCAATCTTCTAAGAAATAACGAGTTTCCGAAATACCAGCAAATATTTTTTCACCCAATCTTGTTGATACTTGGTGGTAATGATCAGTACACAAATCCCACTTGGCTCAATAAATTTTGTTCTTCTAGGTTGAAGCGTTTGTCTACAGTAGCAGTTTTTATATTTAGGTTTCCCTCTCTTCTCTCCCATATAGATAGATGAATTTGGAACTCTAAATCCAACATGGTTTGTAGTAGCTCTTTGAAACTTGACAAAATAAAGGAGTTCTCAGTTTTGTCTCTATGGTTTGTTTCCTCTTCAAGTAGCCCTAGGCACAGACTGTGGAAAAGCACTTTCATTGAGAGGTGTTGCCAGGCTTCTAAGAAATTACGAGTTTCCGAAATACCAGCAAATATTTTTTCACCCAATCTTGATGATACTTGGTGCTAATGATCAGTACACAAATCCCACTTGGCTCACCAAATTTTGTTCTTCTAAGTTGAAGTGTTCGTCTACAGTAGCAGTTTTTATATTTAGGTTTCCCTCTGTTCTCTCCTACATAGAAAGATGAATTTGGAACTCTAAATCCAACATGGTTTGTAGTAGCTCTTTGAAACTTGAAAAAATAAAGGAGTTCTCAGTTTTGTCGCTATGGTTTGTTTCCTCTTCAAGTAGCCCTAGGCACAGACTGTGGAAAAGCACTTTAATTGAGAGGGGTTCCCAAGCTTCTAAGAAATAACGAGTTTCCGAAATACCAGCAAATATTTTTTCACCCAATCTTGATGATACTTGGTGGTAATGATCAGTACACAAATCCCACTTGGCTCACCAAATTTGTTCTTCTAGGTTGAAGCGTTCGTCTACAGTAGCAGTTTTTATATTTAGGTTTCACTCTGTTCTCTCATATATACATAGATGAATTTGGAACTCTAAATACAACATGGTTTGTAGTATCTATTTGGAACTTGACAAAATAAAGGAGGTCTCAGATTTGTCTCTATGGTTTGTTTCCTCTTAAAGTAGCCCTAGGCACAGACTGTGGAAAGCACTTTCATTGAGATGGGTTGCCAAGCTTCTAAGAAGTAACGAGTTTCCGAAATACCAGCAAATATTTTTTAACCCAATCTTGATGATACTTGGTGGTAATGATCAGTACACAAATCCCTTTTGGCTCACCAAATTTTGTTCTTCTAGGTTGAAGCGTTCGTCTACAGTAGAAGTTTATATATTTAGGTTTCACTCTGTTTTCTCATATATAGATAGATATATTTGGAACTCTAAATCCAACATGGTTTGTAGTAGCTCTTTGAAACTTGACAAAATAAAGGAGTTCCCAGTTGTGTCTCTATGGTTTGTTTCCCCTTAAAGTAGCCCTAGGCACAGACTGTGGAAAGCACTTTCATTGAGCTGGGATTGCGAAGCTTCTAAGAAATAACGACTTTCCGAAATACCAGCAAATATTTTTTCACCCAAATTTGATGATTCTTGGTGGTAATGATCAGTACACAAATCCCTTTTGGCTCACCAAATTTTGTTCTTCTAGGTTGAAGCGTTCGTCTACAGTAGCAGTTTATATATTTAGGTTTCACTCTGTTTTGTCATATATAGATAGATGAATTTGGAACTCTAAATCCCACATGGTTTGTAGTAGCTCTTTGAAACTTGACAAAATAAAGGAGTTCTCAGATTTGCCTCCATGGTTTGTTTCCTCTTCAAGTAGCCCTAGGCCCAGACTGTGGAAAAGCACTTTCATTGAGAGGGGTTGCCAAGCTTCTAAGAAATAACGAGTTTCCGAAATACCAGCAAATATTTTTTCACCCAATCTTGATGATACTTGGTGGTAATGATCAGTACACAAATCCCTTTTGGCTCACCAAATTTTGTTCTTCTAGGTTGAAGCGTTCGTCTACAGTAGCAGTTTATATATTTAGGTTTCACTCTGTTTTGTCATATATAGATAGATGAATTTGGAACTCTAAATCCAACATGGTTTGTAGTAGCTCTTTGAAACTTGACAAAATAAAGGAGTTCTCAGTTTTGTCTCTATGGTTTGTTTCCACTTAAAGTAGCCCTAGGCACAGACTGTGGAAAGCAATTTCATTGAGATGGGTTGTCAAGATTTTAAGAAATAACGAGTTTCCGAAATACCAGCAAATAT
This sequence comes from Callospermophilus lateralis, assembly GCF_048772815.1. Taxonomy (NCBI): domain Eukaryota; kingdom Metazoa; phylum Chordata; class Mammalia; order Rodentia; family Sciuridae; genus Callospermophilus; species Callospermophilus lateralis. Next base: position 76,699 of record NW_027513977.1, on the reverse strand, counting down.
TTTTACACACAATCTTTTTGATACTTGGTGTTAATGATCAGTACACAAATCCCACTTGGCTCACCAAATTTTGGTCTTCTAGGTTGAAGCGTTCGTCTACAGTAGCAGTTTTTATATTTAGGTTTCTCTCTGTTCTCTCCTATATAGATAGATGAATTTGGAACTCTAAATCCAACATGGTTTGTAGTAGCTCTTTGAAACTTGACAAAATAAAGGAGTTCTCAGATTTGTCTCTATGGTTTGTTTCCTCTTCAAAAGCCCTAGGCACAGACTGTGGAAAAGCACTTTCATTGAGAGGGGTTGCCAAGCTTATAAGAAATAACGAGTTTCCGAAATACCAGCAAATATTTTTTCACCCAATCTTGATGATACTTGGTGGTAATGATCAGTACACAAATCCCACTTGGCTTACCATATTTTGTTCTTCTAGGTTGAAGCGTTCGTCTACAGTAGCAGTTTTTATATTTAGGTTTCCCTCTGTTCTCTCCTATATAGATAGATGAATTTGGAACTCTAAATCCAACATGGTTTTTAGTAGCTCTTTGAAACTTGACAAAATAAAGGAGTTCTCAGTTTTGTCTCTATGGATTGTTTCCTCTTAAAGTAGCCCTAGGCACAGACAGTGGAAAGCACTTTCATTGAGAGGGGTTGCCAAGCTTATAAAAAAAAACGAGTTTCCGAAATACCAGCAAATATTTTTTCACCCAAACTTGATGATACTTGGTGGTAATGATCAGTACACAAATCCCACTTGGCTTACCAAATTTTCTTCTTCTAGGTTGAAGCGTTCGTCTACAGTAGCAGTTTTTATATTTAGGTTTCCCTCTGTTCTCTCCTATATTGATAGGTGAATTTGGAACTCTAAATCCAACATGCTTTGTAGTAGCTCCTTGAAACTTGACAAAATAAAGGAGTTCTCAGTTTTGTCTCTATGGTTTGTTTCCTCTTCAAGTAGCTCTAGGCACACACTGTGGAAAACCACTTTCATTGAGAGGGGTTGCCAAGCTTCTAAGAAATTCCGAGTTTCCGAAATACCAGCAAATACTTTTTCACACAATCTTGATGATACTTGGTGGTAATGATCAGTACATAATTCCCACATGGCTCACCAAATTTTGTTCTTCTAGGTTGAAGCGTTCGTCTACAGTAGCAGTTTTTATATTTAGGTTTCCCTCTGTTCTCTCCTATATAGATAGATGAATTTGGAACTCTAAATCCAACATGGTTTGTAGTAGCTGTTTGAAACTTGACAAAATAAAGGAGTTCTCAGTTTTGTCTCTATGGTTTGTTTCCTCTTAAAGTAGCCCTAGGCACAGACTGTCGAAAGCACTTTCATTGAGATGGGTTGCCAAGCTTCTAAGAAATAACGAGTTTCCGAAATACCAGCAAAGATTTTTTCACCCAATCTTGATGATACTTGGTGGTAATGATCAGTACACAAATCCCACTTGGCTCACCAAATTTTGTTCTTCTAGGTTGAAACTTTCGTCTACAGTAGCAGTTTTTATATTTAGGTTTCACTCTGTTCTCTCGTATATAGATAGATGAATTTGGAACTCTAAATCCAACATGGTTTGTAGTAGCTCTTTGAAACTTGACAAAATAAAGGAGTTCTCAGATTTGCCTCTATGGTTTGTTTCCTCTTCATGTAGCCCTATGCCCAGTCTGTGGAAAAGCACTTTCATTGAGAGGGCTTGCCAAGCTTCTAAGAAATAACGAGTTTCCGAAATACCAGCAAATATTTTTTCACCCAATCTTGATGATACTTGGTGGTAATTATCAGTACACAAATCCCTTTTGGCTCACCAAATTTTGTTCTTCTAGGTTGAAGCGTTCGTCTACAGTAGCAGTTTATATATTTAGGTTTCACTCTGTTTTCTCATATACAGATAGATGAATTTGGAACTCTAAATCCAACATGGTTTGTAGTAGCTCTTTGAAACTTGACAAAATAAAGGAGTTCTCAGTTTTGTCTCTATGGTTTGTTTCCTCTTCAAGTAGCCCTAGGCACAGACTGTGGAAAAGCACTTTCATTGAGAGGGGTTGCCAAGCTTCTAAGAAATAACGAGTTTCCGAAATACCAGCAAATATTTTTTTCACCCAAATTTGATGATTCTTGGTGGTAACGATCAGTACACAAATCCCACTTGGCTCACGAAATTTTGTACTTCTAGTTTGAAGCTTTCGTCTACAGTAGCAGTTTTTATATTTAGGTTTCCCTCTGTTCTCTCCTATATAGATAGATGAATTTGGAACTCGAAATCCAACATGGTATGTAGTAGCTCTTTGAAACTTGACAAAATAAAGGAGTTCTCAGTTTTGTCTCTATGGTTTGTTTCCTCTTAAAGTAGCCCTAGGCACAGACTGTGGAAAGCACTTGCATTGAGATGGGTTGCCAAGCTTCTAAGAAATAAAGAGTTTCCGAAATACCAGCAAATATTTTTTCACCCAATCTAGTTGATACTTGGTGGTAATGATCAGTACACAAATCCCACTTTGCTCACCAAATTTTGTTCTTCTATTTTGAAGCGTTCGTCTACCGTAGCAGTTTTTATATTTAGGTTTCCCTCTGTTCTCTCCTATATAGATAGATGAATTTGGAACTCTAAATCCAACATGGATTGTAGTAGCTCTTTGAAACTTGACAAAATAAAGGAGTTCTCAGTTTTGTCTCTATGGTTTGTTTCCTCCTCAAGTAGCCCTAGGCACAGACTGTGGAAAAGCACTTTCATTGAGAGGGGTTGCCAAGCTTCTAAGAAATAACGAGTTTCCGAAATACCAGCAAATATTTTTTTCACCCAAATTTGATGATTCTTGGTGGTAACGATCAGAACACAAATCCCACTTGGCTCACGAAATTTTGTACTTCTAGTTTGAAGCTTTCGTCTACAGTAGCAGTTTTTATATTTAGGTTTCCTCTGTTCTCTCCTATATAGATAGATGAATTTGGAACTCGAAATCCAACATGGTATGTAGTAGCTTTGAAACTTGACAAAATAAAGGAGTTCTCAGTTTTGTCTCTATGGTTTGTTTCCTCTTAAAGTAGCATTAGGCACAGACTGTGGAAAGCACTTGCATTGAGATGGGTTGCCAAGCTTCTAAGAAATAACGAGTTACCGAAATACCAGCAAATATTTTTTCACCCAATCTAGTTGATACTTGGTGGTAATGATCAGTACACAAATCCCACTTTGCTCACCAAATTTTGTTCTTCTATTTTGAAGCGTTCGTCTACCGTAGCAATTTTTATATTTAGGTTTCCCTCTGTTCTCTCCTATATAGATAGATGAATTTGGAACTCTAAATCCAACATGGATTGTAGTAGCTCTTTGAAACTTGACAAAATAAAGGAGTTCTCAATTTTGTCTCTATGGTTTGTTTCCTCTTCAAGTAGCCCGAGGCACAGACTGTGGAAAAGCACTTTCATTGAGAGGGGTTTCCAAGCTTCTAAGAAATAACGAGTTTCCGAAATACCAGCAAATATTTTTTCACCCAAATTTGATGATTCTTGGTGGTAACGATCAGTACACAAATCCCACTTGGCTCACGAAATTTTGTACTTTTAGTTTGAAGCTTTCGTCTACAGTAGCAGTTTTTATATTTAGGTTTCCCTCTGTTCTCTCCTATATAGATAGATGAATTTGGAACTCTAAATCCAACATGGTTTGTAGTAGCTCTTTGAAACTTGACAAAATAAAGGAGTTCTCAGTTTTGTCTCTATGGTTTGTTTCCTCTTAAAGTAGCCCTAGGCACAGACTGTGGAAAGCACTTTCATTGAGAGGGGTTGCCAAGCTTATAAAAAAAAACGAGTTTCCGAAATACCAGCAAATATTTTTTCACCCAAACTTGATGATACTTGGTGGTAATGATCAGTACACAAATCCCACTTGGCTTACCAAATTTTCTTCTTCTAGGTTGAAGCGTTCGTCTACAGTAGCAGTTTTTATATTTAGGTTTCCCTCTGTTCTCTCCTATATTGATAGATGAATTTGGAACTCTAAATCCAACATGCTTTGTAGTAGCTCCTTGAAACTTGACAAAATAAAGGAGTGCTCAGTTTTCTCTCTATGGTTTGTTTCCTCTTCATGTAGCCCTAGGCACAGACTGTGGAAAAGCACATTCATTGAGAGGGGTTGCCAAGCTTCTAAGAAATAACGAGTTTCCGAAATACCAGCAAATATTTTTTCACCCAAATTTGATGATTCTTGGTGGTAATGATCAGTACACAAATCCCACTTGGCTCACGAAATTTTGTTCTTCTAGTTTGAAACTGTCGTCTACAGTAGCAGTTTTTATATTTAGGTTTCACTCTGTTCTCTCGTATATAGATAGATGAATTTGGAACTCTAAATCCAACATGGTTTGTAGTAGCTCTTTGAAACTTGACAAAATAAAGGAGTTCTCAGAATTGCATCTATGATTTGTTTCCTCTTCAAGTAGCCCTAGGCCCAGACTGTGGAAAAGCACTTTCATTGAGAGGGGTTGCCAAGCTTCTAAGAAATAACGAGTTTCCGAAATACCAGCAAATATTTTTTCACCCAATCTTGATGATACTTGGTGGTAATGATCAGTACACAAATCCCTTTTGGCTCACCAAATTTTGTTCTTCTAGGTTGAAGCGTTCGTCTACAGTAGCAGTTTATATATTTAGGTTTCACTCTGTTTTCTCATATATAGATAGATGAATTTGGAACTCTAAATCCAACATGGTTTGTAGTAGCTCTTTGAAACTTGACAAAATAAAGGAATTCTCAGTTTTGTCTCCATGGATTGTTTCCCCTTAAAGTCGCCCTAGGCACAGACTGTGGAAAGCACTTTCATTGAGATGGGTTGCCAAGCTTCTAAGAAATAACGAGTTTCCGAAATACCAGCAAATATTTTTTCACACAATCTTGTTGATACTTGGTGGTAATGATCAGTACACAAATCCCACTTGGCTCACCAAATTTTGGTCTTCTAGGTTGAAGCGTTCGTCTACAGTAGCAGTTTTTATACTTAGGTTTCCCTCTGTTCTCTCCTATATTGATAGATGATTTCTGAACTCTAAATCCAACATGCTTTGTAGTAGCTCCTTGAAACTTGACAAAATAAAGGAGTTCTCAGTTTTGTCTCTATGGTTTGTTTCCTCTTCAAGTAGCCCTAGGCACAGACTGTGGAAAAGCACTTTCATTGAGAGGGGTTGCCAAGCTTCAAAGAAATTACGAGTTTCCAAAATACCATCAAATATTTTTTAACCCAATCTTGATGATACTTGGTGATAATGATCAGTACACAAATCCCACTTGGCTCACCAAATTTTGTTCTTCTAGGTTGAAGCTTTCTTCTACAGTAGCAGTTTTTATATTTAGGTTTCCCTCTGTTCTCTCCTATATAGATAGATGAATTTGGAACTCTAAATCCAACATGGTTTGTAGTAGCTCTTTGAAACTTGACAAAATAAAGGAGTTCTCAGTTTTGTCTCTATGGTTTGTTTCCTCTTCAAGTAGCCCTAGGCACAGACTGTGGAAAGCACTTTCATTGAGATGGGTTGCCAAGCTTCTAAGAAATAACGAGTTTCCGAAATACCAGCAAATATTTTTTTCACCCAAATTTGATGATTCTTGGTGGTAACGATCAGTACACAAATCCCACTTGGCTCACGAAATTTTGTACTTCTAGTTTGAAGCTTTCGTCTACAGTAGCAGTTTTTATATTTAGGTTTCCCTCTGTTCTCTCCTATATAGATAGATGAATTTGGAACTCGAAATCCAACATGGTATGTAGTAGCTCTTTGAAACTTGACAAAATAAAGGAGTTCTCAGTTTTGTCTCTATGGTTTGTTTCCTCTTAATGTAGCCCTAGGCACAGACTGTGGAAAGCACTTGCATTGAGATGGGTTGCCAAGCTTCTAAGAAATAACGAGTTTCCGAAATACCAGCAAATATTTTTTCACCCAATCTAGTTGATACTTGGTGGTAATGATCAGTACACAAATCCCACTTTGCTCACCAAATTTTGTTCTTCTATTTTGAAGCGTTCGTCTACCGTAGCAGTTTTTATATTTAGGTTTCCCTCTGTTCTCTCCTATATAGATAGATGAATTTGGAACTCTAAATCCAACATGGATTGTAGTAGCTCTTTGAAACTTGACAAAATAAAGGAGTTCTCAGTTTTTTCTCTATGGTTTGTTTCCTCTTCAAGTAGCCCTAGGCACAGACTGTGGAAAAGCACTTTCATTGAGAGGGGTTTCCAAGCTTCTAAGAAATAACGAGTTTCCGAAATACCAGCAAATATTTTTTCACCCAAATTTGATGATTCTTGGTGGTAACGATCAGTACACAAATCCCACTTGGCTCACGAAATTTTGTACTTCTAGTTTGAAGCTTTCGTCTACAGTAGCAGTTTTTATATTTAGGTTTCCCTCTGTTCTCTCCTGTATAGATAGATGAATTTGGAACTCTAAATCCAACATGGTTTGTAGTAGCTCTTTGAAACTTGACAAAATGAAGGAGTTCTCAGTTTTGTCTCTATGGTTTGTTTCCTCTTAAAGTAGCCCTAGGCACAGACTGTGGAAAGAACTTTCATTGAGATGGGTTGCCAAGCTTCTAAGAAATAACGAGTTTCCGAAATACCAGCAAATATTTTTTCACCCAATCTTCATAATACTTGGTGATAATGATCAGTACACAAATCCCACTTGGCTCACCAAATTTTGTTCTTCTAGGTTGAAGCTTTCGTCTACAGTAGCAGTTTTTATATTTAGGTTTCACTCTGTTCTCTCCTATATAGATAGATGAATTTGGAACTCTAAATCCAACATGGTTTGTAGTAGCTCTTTGAAACTTGACAAAATAAAGGAGTTCTCAGTTTTGTCTCTATGGTTTGTTTCCTCTTCAAGTAGCCCTAGGCACAGACTGTGGAAAGCACTTTCATTGAGAGGGGTTGCCAAGCTTCTAAGAAATAACGAGTTTCCGAAATACCAGCAAATATTTTTTCACCCAATCTTGATGATACTTGGTGGTAATGATCAGTACACAAATCCCACTTGGCTCACCAAATTTTGTTCTTCTAGGTTGAAGCGTTCGTCTACAGTAGCAGTTTTTATATTTAGGTTTCCCTCTGTTCTCTCCCATATAGATAGATTAATTTGGAACTCTAAATCCAACATGGTTTGTAGTAGCTCCTTGAAACTTTACAAATAAAGGAGTTCTCAGTTTTGTCTCTATGGTTTGTTTCCTCTTCAAGTAGCCCTAGGCACAGACTGTGGAAAAGCACTTTCATTGAGAGGTGTTGCCAAGCTTCTACGAAATTACGAGTTTCGAAATACCAGCATGTATTTTTTCACCCAATCTTGATGATACTTGTTGCTAATGATCAGTACACAAATCCCACTTGGCTCACCAAATTTTGTTCTTCTAAGTTGAAGCGTTCGTCTACAGTAGCAGTTTTTATATTTAGGTTTCCCTCTGTTCTCTCCTATATAGAAAGATAAATTTGGAACTCTAAATCCAACATGGTTTGTAGTAGCTCTTTGAAACTTGACAAAATAATGGAGTTCTCAGATTTGTCTCTATGGTTTGTTTCCTCTTCACATAGCCCTAGCCACAGACTGTGGAAAATCATTTTCATTGAGAGGGGTTGCCAAGCTTCTAAGAAATAACGAGTTTCCGAAATACCAGCAAATATTTTTTCACCCAATCTTGATGATACTTGGTGGTAATGATCAGTACACAAATTCCACTGGCTCACCAAATTTGGTTCTTCTAGGTTGAAGCGTTCGTCTACAGTAGCAGTTTTTATATTTAGGTTTCCCTGGATTCTCTGATATATAGATAGATGAATTTGGAACTCTAAATCCAACATGGTTTGTAGTACATCTTTGAAACTTGACAAAATAAAGGAGTTCTTAGTTTTGTCTCTATGGTTTGTTTCCTCTTCAAGTAGCCCTAGGCACAGACTGTGGAAAGCACTTTCATTGAGAGGGGTTGCCAAGCTTCTACGAAATAACGAGTTTCCGAAATACCAGCAAATATTTTTTCACCCAATCTTGATGATACTTGGAGATAATGATCAGTACACAAATCCCACTTGGCTCACCAAATTTTGTTCTTCTAGGTTGAAGCGTTCGTCTACAGTAGCAGTTTTTATATTTAGGTTTCCCTCTGTTCTCTCCTATATAGAAAGATGAATTTGGAACTCTAAATCCAACATGGTTTGTAGTAGCTCTTTGAAACTTGACAAAATAAAGGAGTTCTCAGTTTTGTCTCTATGGTTTGTTTCCTCTTCAAGTAGCCCTAGGCACAGACTGTGGAAAAGCACTTTCATTGAGAGGGGTTGCCAAGCTTCTAAGAAATAACGAGTTTCGAAATAACAGCAAATATTTTTTCACCCAAATTTGGTGATTCTTGGTGGTAATGATCAGTACACAAATCCCACTTGGCTCACGAAATTTTGTTCTTCTAGTTTGAAGCGTTCGTCTACAGTAGCAGTTTTTATATTTAGGTTTCCCTCTGTTCTCTCCCACATAGATAGATGAACTTGGAACTCTAAATCCAACATGGTTTGTAGTAGCTCTTTGAAACTTGGCAAAATAAAGGAGTTCTCAGTTTTGTCTCTATGGTTTGTTTCCTCTTAAAGTAGACCTAGGCACAGACTGTGGAAATCACTTTCATTGAGATGGGTTGCCAAGCTTCTAAGAAATAACGAGTTTCCGAAATACCAGCAAATATTTTTTCACCCAGTCTTGATGATACTTGGTAGTAATGATCAGTACACAAATCCCACTTGGCTTACAAATTTTGTTCTTCTAGGTTGAAGCGTTCGTCTACAGTAGCAGTTTTTATATTTAAGTTTCCCTCGGTTCTCTCCTATATAGATAGATGAATTTGGAACTCTAAATCCAACATGGTTTGTAGTAGCTCTTTGAAACTTGACAAAATAAAGGAGTTCTCAGTTTTGTCTCTATGGTTTGTTTCCTCTTCAAGTAGCCCTAGGCACAGACTGTGGAAAAGCACTTTCATTGAGAGGGGTTGCCAAGCTTCTAAGAAATAACGAGTTTCGAAATAACAGCAAATATTTTTTCACCCAAATTTGATGATTCTTGGTGGTAATGATCAGTACACAAATCCCACTTGGCTCACGAAATTTTGTTCTTCTAGTTTGAAGCTTTCGTCTACAGTAGCAGTTTTTATATTTAGGTTTCCCTTTGTTCTCTCGTATTTAGATTTATGAATTTGGAACTCTAAATCCAACATGGTTTGTAGTAGCTCTTTGAAACTTGACAAAATAAAGGAGTTCTCAGTTTTGTCTCTATGGTTTGTTTCCTCTTCAAGTAGCCCTAGCACAGACTCTGGAAAAGCACTTTCATTGAGAGGGGTTGCCAAGCTTCTAAGAAATAACGAGTTTCCGAAATACCAGCAAATATTTTTTCACCCAAACTTGATGATACTTGGTGGTAATGATCAGTACACAAATCCCACGTGGCTTACCAAATTTTGTTCTTCTAGGTTGAAGCGTTCGTCTACAGTAGCAGTTTTTATATTTAGGTTTCTCTCTGTTCTCTCCTATATAGATAGATGAATTTGGAACTCTAAATCCAACATGGTTTGTAGTAGCTCTTTGAAACTTGACAAAATAATGGAGTTCTCAGATTTGACTCTATGGTTTGTTTCCTCTTCAAGTAGCCCTAGGCACAGACTGTGGAAAATCATTTTCATTGAGAGGTTTTGCCAAGCTTCTAAGAAATAACGAGTTTCCGAAATACCAGCAAATATTTTTTCACCCAATCTTGATGATACTGGTGGTAATGATCAGTACACAAATCCCACGTGGCCTACCAAATTTTGTTCTTCTAGGTTGAAGCGTTCGTCTACAGTAGCAGTTTTTATATTTAGGTTTCCCTCTGTTCTCTCCTATATAGATAGATGAATTTGGAACTCTAAATCCAACATGCTTTGTAGTAGCTCCTTGAAACTTGACAAAATAAAGGAGTTCTCAGTTTTGTCTCTATGGTTTGGTTCCTCTTCAAGTAGCCCTAGGCACACACTGTGGAAAAGCACTTTCACTGAGAGGGTTTGCCAAGCTTCTAAGAAATTACGAGTTTCCGAAATACCAGCAAATATTTTTTCACAAAATCTTTTTGATACTTGGTGGTAATTATCAGTACTCAAATCCCACTTGGCTCACCAAATTTTGTTCTTCTAGGATGAAGCATTCGTCTACAGTAGCAGTTTTTATATTTAGGTTTCCCTCTGTTATCTCCTATATAGATAGATGAATTTGGAACTCTAAATCCAGCATGGTTTGTAGTAGCTCTTTGAAACTTGACAAAATAAAGAAATTCCATGTTTTGTCTCTATGGTTTATTTCCTCTTCAAGTAGCCCTAGGCACAGACTGTGGAAAAGCACTTTCATTGAGAGGGGTTGCCAAACTTCTAAGAAATAACGAGTTTCCGAAATACCAGCAAATATTTCTTCACCCAAATTTGATGATACTTGGTGGTAATGATCAGTACACAATTCCCACTTGGCTTACCAAACTTTGTTCTTCTAAGTTGAAGCGTTCGTCTACAGTAGCAGTTTTTATATTTAGGTTTCCCTCTGTTCTCTCCTATATAGATAGATGAATTTGGAACTCTAAATCCAACATGGTTTGTAATAGCTCTTTGAAACTTGACAAAATAAAGGAGTTCTCAGATTTGTCTCTATGGTTTGTTTCCTCTTCACATAGCCCTAGGCACTGACTGTGGAAAAGCATTTTCATTGAGAGGGGTTGCCAAGCTTCTAAGAAATAACGAGTTTCCGAAATACCATCAAATATTTTTTCACCCAATCTTGATGATACTTGGTGGTAATGATCAGTACACAAATCCCACTTGGCTCACCAAATTTTGTTCTTCTAGGTTGAAGCTTTCGTCTACACTAGCAGTTTTTATATTTAGGTTTCCCTCTGTTCTCTACTATATAGATAGATGAATTTGGAACTCTAAATCCAGCATGGTTTGTAGTAGCTCTTTGAAACTTGACAAAATGAAGGAGTTCTCTGTTTTGTCTCTATGGTTTGTTTCCTCTTAAAGTAGACCTAGGCACAGACTGTGGAAAGCACTTTCATTGAGATTGGTTGCCAAGCTTCTAAGAAATAACGAGTTTCCGAAATACCAGCTAATATTTTTTCACCCAATCTTGATGATACTTGGTGGTAGTGATCAGTACACAAATCCCACTTGGCTCACCACATTTTGCTCTTCTAGGTTGAAGCGTTCGTCTACAGTAGCAGTTTATATATTTAGGTTTCCCTCTGTTCTCTCCTATATAGATAGATGAATTTGGAACTCTAAATCCAACATGGATTGTAGTAGCTCTTTGAAACTTGACAAAATAAAGGAGTTCTCAATTTTGTCTCTATGGTTTGTTTCCTCTTCAAGTAGCCCTAGGCACAGACTGTGGAAAAGCATTTTCATTGAGAGGGGTTGCCAAGCTTCTAAGAAATAACGAGTTTCCGAAATACCAGCAAATATTTTTTCAACAAAATTTGATGATTCTTTTTGGTAATGATCAGTACACTAATCCCACTTGGCTCACCAAATTTTGTTCTTCTAGGATCAAGCATTCGTCTACAGTAGCAGTTTTTATATTTCGTTCCCCTCTGTTCTCTCCTATATAGATAGATGAATTTGGAATTCTAAATCCAGCATGGTTTGTAGTAGCTCCTTGAAACTTGTCAAAATAAAGAAATTCCCTGTTTTGTCTCTATGGTTTGTTTCCTCTTCAAGTAGCCCTAGGCACAGACTGTGGAAAAGCACTTTCATTGAGAGGGGTTGCCAAGCTTCTAAGAAATAACGAGTTTCCGAAATACCAGCAAATATTTTTTCACCCAAATTTGATGATACTTGGTGGTAATGATCAGTACACAAATCCCACTTGGCTCACCAAATTTTGTTCTTCTAGGTTGAAGCGTTTGTCTACAGTAGCAGTTTTTATATTTAGGTTTCCCTCTGTTCTCTCATATATAGATAGATGAATTTGGAACTCTAAATCCAACATGGTTTGTAGTAGCTCTTCGAAACTTGACAAAAAAAGGAGTTCTCAGATTTGTCTCTATGGCTTGTTTCCCCTTCAAGTACCCCTAGGAACAGACTGTGGAAATGCACTTTCATTGAGATGGGTTGCCAAGCTTCTAAGAAATATCGAGTTTCCGAAATACCAGCAAATATTTTTTCACCCAAACTTGATGATACTTGGTGGTAATGATCAGTACAAAAATCCCACTGGGCTCAACAAATTTTGTTCTTCTAGGATGAAGCATTCGTCAACAGTAGCAGTTTTTATATTTAGGTGTCCCTCTGTTCTCTCCTATATAGATAGATGAATTTGGAACTCTAAATCCAGCATGGTTTGTAGTAGCTCTCTGAAACTTGACAAAATAAAGGAGTTCTCAGTTTTGTCTCTATGGTTTGTTTCCTCTTCAAGTAGCCCTAGGCACAGAATGTGGAAGAGCACTTTCATTGAGAGGGGTTGCCAAGCTTCTAAGAAATTACGAGTGTCCGAAATACCAGCAAATATTTTTTCACCCAATCTTGATGGTACTTGGTGGTAATGATCAGTACACAAATCCCACTTGGCTCACCAAATTTTGTTTTTCTAGGATGAAGTGTTCGTCTACAGTAGCATTTTTTATATTTAGGTTTCCCTCTGTTCTCTCTTATATAGATTGATAAATTTGAAACTCTAAATCCAACATGGTTTGTAGTAGCTCTTTGAAACTTGACAAAATAAAGGAGTACTCAGTTTTGTCTCTATGGTTTGTTTACTCTTCAAGTAGCCCTAGTCACAGACGGTGGAAAGCACTTTCATTGAGATGGGTTGCCAAGCTTATAAGAAATAACAAGTTTCCGAAATACCAGCAAATATTTTTTAACCCAATCTTGATGATACTTGGTGGTAATGATCAGTACACAAATCCCACTTGGCTCACCAAATTTTCTTCTTCTAGGTTGAAACGTTCTTCTACAGTAGCAGTTTTTAAATTTAGGTTTCCCTCTGTTCTCTCATATATAGATAGATGAATTTGGAACTCTAAATCCAACATGGTTTGTAGTAGCTCTTTGAAACTTGACAAAATCAAGGAGTTCTCAGTTTTGTCTCTCTGGTTTGTTTCCTCTTCAAGTAGCCCTAGGAACAGACTGTGGAAAAACACTTTCATTGAGATGGGTTGCCAAGCTTCTAAGAAATATCGAGTTTCCGAAATACCAGCAAATATTTTTCCACCTAAACTTGATGATACTTGGTGGTAATGATCAGCACACAAATCCCACTTGGCTCACCAAATTTTGTTCTTCTAGGATGAAGCATTCGTGTACAGTAGCAGTTTTTATATTTAGGTTTCCCTCTGTTCTCTCCTATATAGATAGATGAATTTGGAACTCTAAATCCAACATGGTTTGTAGTAGCTCTTTGAAACTTGACAAAATAAAGGAGTTCTCAGTTTTCTCTATACGGTTTGTTTCCTCTTCAAGTAGCCCTAGGCACAGACTGTGGAAAAGCACTTTCATTGAGATGGCTTGCCAAGCTTCTAAGAAATAACGAGTTTCCGAAATACCAGCAAATATTTTTTACCCAATCTTGATGATACTAGGTGGTAATGATCAGTACACAAATCCCACTTGGCTTCCCAAATTTTGTTCATCAAGGTTGCAGCGTTCGTCTACAGTAGCAGTTTTTATATTTAGGTTTCCCTCTGTTCTCTCGTATATATATAGATGAATTTGGAACTCTAAATCCAACATGGTTTGTAGTAGCTCCTTGAAACTTGACAAAATAAAGGAGTTCTCAGTTTCGTCTCTATGGTTTGGTTCCTCTTCAAGTAGCCCTAGGCACAGACTGTGGAAAAGCACTTTCACTGAGAGGGTTTGCCAAGCTTCTAAGAAATATCGAGTTTCCGAAATACCAGCAAATATTTTTTCAATTAAACTTGATGATACTTAGTGGTAATGATCAGTACAAAAATCCCACTTGGCTCACCAAATTTTGTTCTTCTAGTATGAAGCATTCGTCTTCAGTAGCAGTTTTTATATTTAGGTTTCCCTCTGTTCTCTCCTATATAGATAGATGAATTTGGAACTCTAAATCCAACATGGTTTGTAGTAGCTCTTTGCAACTTGACAAAATAAAGGAGTTCTCAGATTTGTCTCTATGGTTTGTTTCCTCTTCAAGTAGCCCTAGGCACAGACTGTGGAAAAGCACTTTCATTGAGAGGGGTTGCCAAGCTTTTAAGAAATAACGAGTTTCCGAAATACCAGCAAATATTTTTTCACCCAAATTTGATGATTCTTGGTGGTAATGATCAGTACACAAATCCCACTTGGCTCACGAAATTTTGTTCTTCTAGTTTAAAACTTTCGTCTACAGTAGCAGTTTTTATATTTAGGTTTCACTCTGTTCTCTCGTATATAGATAGATGAATTTGGAACTCTAAATCCAACATGGTTTGTAGTAGCTCTTTGAAACTTGACAAAATAAAGGAGTTCTCAGATTTGCCTCTATGGTTTGTTTCCTCTTCAAGTAGCCCTAGGCCCAGACTGTGGAAAAGCACTTTCATTGAGAGGGGTTGCCAAGCTTCTAAGAAATAACGAGTTTCCGAAATACCAGCAAATATTTTTTCACCCAATCTTGATGATACTTGGTGGTAATGATCAGTACACAAATCCCTTTTGGCTCACCAAATTTTGTTCTTCTAGGTTGAAGCGTTCGTCTACAGTAGCAGTTTATATATTTAGGTTTCACTCTGTTTTCTCATATATAGATAGATGAATTTGGAACTCTAAATCCAACATGGTTTGTAGTAGCTCTTTGAAACTTGACAAAATAAAGGAGTTCTCAGTTTTGTCTCTATGGTTTGTTTCCCCTTAAAGTAGCCCTAGGCACAGACTGTGGAAAGCACTTTCATTGAGATGGGTTGCCAAGCTTCTAAGAAATAACGAGTTTCCGAAATACCAGCAAATATTTTTTCACACAATCTTGTTGATACTTGGTGGTAATGATCAGTACACAAATCCCACTTGGCTCACCAAATTTTGGTCTTCTAGGTTGAAGCTTTCGTCTACAGTAGCAGTTTTTATATTTAGGTTTCCCTCTGTTCTCTCCTATATAGGTAGATGAATTTGGAACTCTAAATCCAACATGGTTTGTAGTAGCTCTTTGAAACTTGACAAAATAAAGGAGTTCTCAGATTTGTCTCTATGGTTTGTTTCCTCTTCAAAAGCCCTAGGCACAGACTGTGGAAAAGCACTTTCATTGAGAGGGGTTGCCAAGCTTATAAGAAATAACGAGTTTCCGAAATACCAGCAAATATTTTTTCACCCAATCTTGATGATACTTGGTGGTAATGATCAGTACACAAATCCCACTTGGCTTACCAAATTTTGTTCTTCTAGGTTGAAGCGTTCGTCTACAGTAGCAGTTTTTATATTTAGGTTTCCCTCTGTTCTCTCCTATATTGATAGATGAATTTGGAACTCTAAATCCAACATGCTTTGTAGTAGCTCCTTGAAACTTGACAAAATAAAGGAGTTCTCAGTTTTGTCTCTATGGTTTGTTTCCTCTTCAAGTACCCCTAGGCACAGACTGTGGAAAAGCACTTTCATTGAGAGGGGTTGCCAATCTTCAAAGAAATTACGAGTTTCCAAAATACCATCAAATATTTTTTAACCCAATCTTGATGATACTTGGTGGTATTGATCAGTACACAAATCCCACTTGGCTCACCAAATTTTGTTCTTCTAGGTTGAAGCGTTCGTCTACAGTAGCAGTTTTTATATTTAGGTTCATCTGTTCTCTCCTATATAGATAGATGAATTTGGAACTCTAAATCCAACATGGTTTGTAGTAGCTCTTTGAAACTTGACAAAATAAAGGAGTTCTCAGTTTTGTCTCTATGGTTTGTTTCCTCCTCAAGTAGCCCTAGGCACAGACTGTGGAAAAGCACTTTCATTGAGAGGGTTTGCCAAGCTTCTAAGAAATAACGAGTTTCCGAAATACCAGCAAATATTTTTTTCACCCAAATTTGATGATTCTTGGTGGTAACGATCAGTACACAAATCCCACTTGGCTCACGAAATTTTGTACTTCTAGTTTGAAGCTTTCGTCTACAGTAGCAGTTTTTATATTTAGGTTTCCCTCTGTTCTCTCCTATATAGATAGATGAATTTGGAACTCGAAATCCAACATGGTATGTAGTAGCTCTTTGAAACTTGACAAAATAAAGGAGTTCTCAGTTTTGTCTCTATGGTTTGTTTCCTCTTAAAGTAGCCCTAGTCACAGACTGTGGAAAGCACTTGCATTGAGATGGGTTGCCAAGCTTCTAAGAAATAACGAGTTTCCGAAATACCAGCAAATATTTTTTCACCCAATCTAGTTGATACTTGGTGGTAATGATCAGTACACAAATCCCACTTTGCTCGCCAAATTTTGTTCTTCTATTTTGAAGCGTTCGTCTACCGTAGCAGTTTTTATATTTAGGTTTCCCTCTGTTCTCTCCTATATAGATAGATGAATTTGGAACTCTAAATCCAACATGGATTGTAGTAGCTCTTTGAAACTTGACAAAATAAAGGAGTTCTCAATTTTGTCTCTATGGTTTGTTTCCTCTTCAAGTAGCCCTAGGCACAGACTGTGGAAAAGCACTTTCATTGAGAGGGGTTTCCAAGCCTCTAAGAAATAACGAGTTTCCGAAATACCAGCAAATATTTTTTCACCCAAATTTGATGATTCTTGTTGGTAACGATCAGTACACAAATCCCACTTGGCTCCCGAAATTTTGTACTTCTTGTTTGAAGCTTTCGTCTACAGTAGCAGTTTTTATATTTAGGTTTCCCTCTGTTCTCTCCTATATAGATAGATGAATTTGGAACTCTAAATCCAACATGGTTTGTAGTAGCTCTTTGAAACTTGACAAAATAATGGAGTTCTCAGATTTGTCCCTATGGTTTGTTTCCTCTTCACATAGCCCTAGCCACAGACTGTGGAAAATCATTTTCATTGAGAGTTGTTGCCAAGCTTCTAAGAAATAACGAGTTTCCGAAATACCAGCAAATATTTTTTCACCCAATCTTGATGATACTTGGTGGTAATTATCAGTACACAAATTCCACTGGCTCACCAAATTTGGTTCTTCTAGGTTGAAGCGTTCGTCTACAGTAGCAGTTTTTATATTTAGGTTTCCCTCTGTTCTCTCCTATATAGAAAGATGAATTTGGAACTCTAAATCCAACATGGTTTGTAGTACATCTTTGAAACTTGACAAAATAAAGGAGTTCTTAGTTTTGTCTCTATGGTTTGTTTCCTCTTCAAGTAGCCCTAGGCACAGACTGTGGAAAGCACTTTCATTGAGAGGGGTTGCCGAGCTTCTACGAAATAACGAGTTTCCGAAATACCAGCAAATATTTTTTCACCCAATCTTGATAATACTTGGTGATAATGATCAGTACACAAATCCCACTTGGCTCACCAAATTTTGTTCTTCTAGGTTGAAGCTTTCGTCTACAGTAGCAGTTTTTATATTTAGGTTTTCCTCTGTTCTCTCCCATATAGATAGATGAATTTTAACTCTAAATCCAACATGGTTTGTAGTAGCTCTTTGAAACTTGACAAAATAAAGGAGTTCTCAGTTTTGTCTCTATGGTTTGTTTCCTCTTCAAGTAGCCCTAGGCACAGACTGTGGAAAGCACTTTCATTGAGAGGGGTTGCCAAGCTTCTAAGAAATAACGAGTTTCCGAAATACCAGCAAATATTTTTTCACCCAAACTTGATGATACTTGGTGGTAATGATCAGTACACAAATCCCACTTGGCTCACCAAATTTTGTTCTTCTAGGTTGAAGCGTTCGTCTACAGTAGCAGTTTTTATATTTAGGTTTCCCTCTGTTCTCTCCCATATAGATAGATGAATTTGGAACTCTAAATCCAACATGGTTTGTAGTAGCTCTTTGAAACTTGACAAAATAAAGGAGTTCTCAGTTTTGTCTCTATGGTTTGTTTCCTCTTCAAGTACCCCTAGGCACAGACTGTGGAAAAGCACTTTCATTGAGAGGGGTTCCAAGCTTCTAAGAAATAACGAGTTTCCGAAATACCAGCAAATATTTTTTCACCCAAATTTGATGATTCTTTGTGGTAACGATCAGTACACAAATCCCACTTGGCTCACGAAATTTTGTACTTCTAGTTTGAAGCTTTCGTCTACAGTAGCAGTTTTTATATTTAGGTTTCCCTCTGTTCTCTCCTATATAGAAAAGATGAATTTGGAACTCTAAATCCAACATGGTTTGTAGTAGCTCTTTGAAACTTGACAAAATAAAGGAGTTCTCAGTTTTGTCTCTATGGTTTGTTTCCTCTTAAAGTAGCCCTAGGCACAGACTGTGGAAATCACTTTCATTGAGATGGGTTGCCAAGCTTCTAAGAAATAACGAGTTTCCGAAATACCAGCAAATATTTTTTCACACAATCTAGTTGATACTTGGTGGTAATGATCAGTACACAAATCCCACTTGGCTCACCAATTTTGTTCTTCTAGGTTGAAGCGTTCGTCTACAGTAGCAGTTTTTATATTAGGTTTCCCTCTGTTCTCTCCTATATAGAAAGATGAATTTGGAACTCTAAATCCAACATGGTTTGTAATAGCTCTTTGAAACTTCACAAAATAAAGGAGTTCTCAGTTTTGTCTCTATGGTTTGTTTCCTCTTCTAGTAGCCCTAGGCACAGACTGTGGAAAAGCACTTTCATTGAGAGGGGTTTCCAAGCTTCTAAGAAATAACGAGTTTCCGAAATACCAGCAAATATTTTTTCACCCAAATTTGATGATTCTTGGTGGTAACGATCAGTATACAAATCCCACTTGGCTCACGAAAATTTTGTACTTCTAGTTTGAAGCTTTCGTCTACAGTAGCAGTTTTTATATTTAGGTTTCCCTCTGTTCTCTCCTATATAGATAGATGAATTTGGAACTCTAAATCCAACATGGTTTGTAGTAGCTCTTTGAAAATTGACAAAATAAAGGAGTTCTCAGTTTTGTCTCTATGGTTTGTTTCCTCTTAAAGTAGCCCTAGGCACAGACTGTGGAAATCACTTTCATTGAGATGGGTTGCCAAGCTTCTAAGAAATAACGAATTTCCGAAATACCAGCAAATATTTTTTCACACAATCTAGTTGATACTTGGTGGTAATGATCAGTACACAAATCCCACTTGGCTCACCAAATTTTGTTCTTCTAGGTTGAAGCGTTCGTCTACAGTAGCAGTTTTTATATTTAGGTTTCCCTCTGTTCTCTCCTATATAGAAAGATGAATTTGGAACTCTAAATCCAACATGGTTTGTAGTAGCTCTTTGAAACTTGACAAAATAAAGGACTTCTCAGTTTTGTCTCTATGGTTTGTTTCCTCTTCAAGTAGCCCTAGGCACAGACTGTGGAAAAGCACTTTCATTGAGAGGGGTTGCCAAGCTTCTAAATAACGAGTTTCGAAATAACAGCAAATATTTTTTCACCCAAATTTGATGATTCTTGGTGGTAATGATCAGTACACAAATCCCACTTGGCTAACGAAATTTTGTTCTTCTAGTTTGAAGCGTTCGTCTACAGTAGCAGTTTTTATATTTAGGTTTCCCTCTGTTCTCTCCCACAAAGATAGATGAATTTGGAACTCTAAATCCAACATGGTTTGTAGTAGCTCTTTGAAACTTGGCAAAATAAAGGAGTTCTCAGTTTTGTCTCTATGGTTTGTTTCCTCTTAAAGTAGACCTAGGCACAGACTGTGGAAATCACTTTCATTGAGATGGGTTGCCAAGCTTCTAAGAAATAAAGAGATTCCGAAATACCAGCAAATATTTTTTCACCCAATCTTGATGATACTTGGTAGTAATGATCAGTACACAAATCCCACTTGGCTTACCAAATTTTGTTCTTCTAGGTTGAAGCGTTCGTCTACAGTAGCAGTTTTTATATTTAAGTTTCCCTCAGTTCTCTCCTATATAGATAGATGAATTTGGAACTCTAAATCCAACATGGTTTGTAGTAGCTCTTTGAAACTTGACATAAAGGAGTTCTCAGTTTTGTCTCTATGGTTGTTTCCTCTTCAAGTAGCCCTAGGCACAGACTGTGGAAAAGCACTTTCATTGAGAGGGGTTGCCAAGCTTCTAAGAAATTACGAGTTTCCGAAATACCAGCAAATATTTTTTCACCCAATCTTGATGATACTTGGAGATAATGATCAGTACGCAAATCCCACTTGGCTCACCAAATTTTGTTTCTTCTATTTTGAAGCGTTCGTCTACAGTAGCAGTTTTTATATTTAGGTTTCCCTCTGTTTCTCTCCTATATAGAAAGATGAATTTGGAACTCTAAATCCAACATGGTTTGTAGTAGCTCTTTGAAACTTGACAAAATAAAGGAGTTCACAGTTTTGTCTCTATGGTTTGTTTCCTCTTCAAGTAGCCCTAGGCATAGACTGTGGAAAAGCACTTTCATTGAGAGGGGATGCCAAGCTTCTAAGAAATTACTAGTTTCCGAAATACCAGCAAATATTTTTTCACCCAATCTTGATGATACTTGGAGCTAATGATCAGTACACAAATCCCACTTGGCTCACCAAATTTTGTTCTTCTAGGTTGAAGCGTTCGTCTACAGTAGCAGTTTTTATATTTAGGTTTCCCTCTGTTCTCTCCTATATAGAAAGATGAATTTGGAACTCTAAATCCAACATGGTTTGTAGTAGCTCTTTGAAACTTGACAAAATAAAGGAGTTCTCAGTTTTGTCTCTATGGTTTGTTTCCTCTTCAAGTAGCCCTAGGCACAGACTGTGGAAAAGCACTTTCATTGAGAGGGGTTGCCAAGATTCTAAGAAATTACGAGTTTCCGAAATACCAGCAAATATTTTTTCACCCAATCTTGATGATACTTGGAGATAATGATCAGTACACAAATCCCACTTGGCTCACCAAATTTTGTTCTTCTATTTTGAAGCGTTCGTCTACCGTAGCAGTTTTTATATTTAGGTTTCCCTCTGTTCTCTCCTATATAGATAGATGAATTTGGAACCTCTAAATCCAACATGGATTGTAGTAGCTCTTTGAAACTTGACAAAATAAAGGAGTTCTCAGTTTTGTCTCTATGGTTTGTTTCCTCTTCAAGTAGCCCTAGGCACAGACTGTGGAAAGCACTTTCATTGAGAGGGGTTGCCAAGCTTCTAAGAAATAACGAGTTTCCGAAATACCAGCAAATATTTTTTTCACCCAATCTTGATGATACTTGGTGGTAATGATCAGTACACAAATCCCACTTGGCTCACCAAATTTTGTTCTTCTAGGTTGAAGCGTTCGTCTACAGTAGCAGTTTTTATATTTAGGTTTCCCTCTGTTCTCTCCCATATAGATAGATGAATTTGGAACTCTAAATCCAACATGGTTTGTAGTAGCTCTTTGAAACTTGACAAAATAAAGGAGTTCTCAGTTTTGTCTCTATGGTTTGTTTCCTCTTCAAGTAGCCTAGGCACAGACTGTGAAAAGCACTTTCATTGAGAGGTGTTGCCAAGCTTCTACGAAATTACGAGTTCCGAAATACCAGCATATATTTTTTCACCCAATCTTGATGATACTTGTTGCTAATGATCAGTACACAAATCCCACTTGGCTCACCAAATTTTGTTCTTCTAAGTTAAAGCGTTCGTCTACAGTAGCAGTTTTTATATTTAGGTTTCCCTCTGTTCTCTCCTATATAGAAAGATGAATTTGGAACTCTAAATCCAACATGGTTTGTAGTAGCTCTTTGAAACTTGACAAAATAAAGGAGTTCTCAGTTTTGTCTCTATGGTTTGTTTAATCTTAAGGTAGCCCTGGGCACAGACTGTGGAAAGCACTTTCATTGGGACGGGTAGCCAAGCTTCTACGAAATAACGAGTTTCCGATATACCAGCAAATATTTTTTCACCCAATATTGATGATACTTGGTGGTAATGATCAGTACACAAATCCCACTTGGCTCACCAAATTTTGTTCTTCTAGGTTGAAGCGTTCGTCTACAGTAGCAGTTTTATATTTAGGTTTCCCTCTGTTCTCTCCCATATAGATAGATGAATTTGGAACTCTAAATCCAACATGGTTTGTAGTAGCTCTTTGAAACTTGACAAAATAAAGGAGTTCTCAGTTTTGTCTCTATGGTTTGTTTCCTCTTCTAGTAGCCCTAGGCACAGACTGTGGAAAAGCACTTTCATTGAGAGGGGTTTCCAAGCTTCTAAGAAATAACGAGTTTCCGAAATACCAGCAAATATTTTTTCACCCAAATTTGATGATTCTTGGTGGTAACGATCAGTATACAAATCCCACTTGGCTCACGAAATTTTGTACTTCTAGTTTGAAGCTTTCGTCTACAGTAGCAGTTTTTATATTTAGGTTTCCCTCTGTTCTCTCCTATATAGATAGATGAATTTGGAACTCTAAATCCAACATGGTTTGTAGTAGCTCTTTGAAAATTGACAAAATAAAGGAGTTCTCAGTTTTGTCTCTATGGTTTGTTTCCTCTTAAAGTAGCCCTAGGCACAGACTGTGGAAATCACTTTCATTGAGATGGGTTGCCAAGCTTCTAAGAAATAACGAGTTTCCGAAATACCAGCAAATATTTTTTCACACAATCTAGTTGATACTTGGTGGTAATGATCAGTACACAAATCCCACTTGGGTCACCAAATTTTGTTCTTCTAGGTTGAAGCGTTCGTCTACAGTAGCAGTTTTTATATTTAGGTTTCCCTCTGTTCTCTCCTATATAGAAAGATGAATTTGGAACTCTAAATCCAACATGGTTTGTAGTAGCTCTTTGAAACTTGACAAAATAAAGGACTTCTCAGTTTTGTCTCTATGGTTTGTTTCCTCTTCAAGTAGCCCTAGGCACAGACTGTGGAAAAGCACTTTCATTGAGAGGGGTTGCCAAGCTTCTAAATAACGAGTTTCGAAATAACAGCAAATATTTTTTCACCCAAATTTGATGATTCTTGGTGGTAATGATCAGTACAAAAATCCCACTTGGCTCACGAAATTTTGTTCTTCTAGTTTGAAGCGTTCGTCTACAGTAGCAGTTTTTATATTTAGGTTTCCCTCTGTTCTCTCCCACAAAGATAGATGAATTTGGAACTCTAAATCCAACATGGTTTGTAGTAGCTCTTTGAAACTTGGCAAAATAAAGGAGTTCTCAGTTTTGTCTCTATGGTTTGTTTCCTCTTAAAGTAGACCTAGGCACAGACTGTGGAAATCACTTTCATTGAGATGGGTTGCCAAGCTTCTAAGAAATAAAGAGTTTCCGAAATACCAGCAAATATTTTTTCACCCAATCTTGATGATACTTGGTAGTAATGATCAGTACACAAATCCCACTTGGCTTACCAAATTTTGTTCTTCTAGGTTGAAGCGTTCGTCTACAGTAGCAGTTTTTATATTTAAGTTTCCCTCAGTTCTCTCCTATATAGATAGATGAATTTGGAACTCTAAATCCAACATGGTTTGTAGTAGCTCTTTGAAACTTGACAAAATAAAGGAGTTCTCAGTTTTGTCTCTATGGTTTGTTTCCTCTTCAAGTAGCCCTAGGCACAGACTGTGGAAAAGCACTTTCATTGAGAGGGGTTGCCAAGCTTCTAAGAAATTACGAGTTTCCGAAATACCAGCAAATATTTTTTCACCCAATCTTGATGATACTTGGAGATAATGATCAGTACGCAAATCCCACTTGGCTCACCAAATTTTGTTCTTCTATTTTGAAGCGTTCGTCTACCGTAGCAGTTTTTATATTTAGGTTTCCCTCTGTTCTCTCCCATATAGATAGATGAATTTGGAACTCTAAATCCAACATGGTTTGTAGTAGCTCTTTGAAACTTGACAAAATAAAGGAGTTCACAGTTTTGTCTCTATGGTTTGTTTCCTCTTCAAGTAGCCCTAGCATAGACTGTGAAAAGCACTTTCATTGAGAGGGATGCCAAGCTTCTAAGAAATTACTAGTTTCCGAAATACCAGCAAATATTTTTTCACCCAATCTTGATGATACTTGGAGCTAATGATCAGTACACAAATCCCACTTGGCTCACCAAATTTTGTTCTTCTAGGTTGAAGCGTTCGTCTACAGTAGCAGTTTTTATATTAAGGTTTCCCTCTGTTCTCTCCTATATAGAAAGATGAATTTGGAACTCTAAATCCAACATGGTTTGTAGTAGCTCTTTGAAACTTGACAAAATAAAGGAGTTCTCAGTTTTGTCTCTATGGTTTGTTTCCTCTTCAAGTAGCCCTAGGCACAGACTGTGGAAAAGCACTTTCATTGAGAGGGGTTGCCAAGATTCTAAGAAATTACGAGTTTCCGAAATACCAGCAAATATTTTTTCACCCAATCTTGATGATACTTGGAGATAATGATCAGTACACAAATCCCACTTGGCTCACCAAATTTTGTTCTTCTATTTTGAAGCGTTCGTCTACCGTAGCAGTTTTTATATTTAGGTTTCCCTCTGTTCTCTCCTATATAGATAGATGAATTTGGAACTCTAAATCCAACATGGATTGTAGTAGCTCTTTGAAACTTGACAAAATAAAGGAGTTCTCAGTTTTGTCTCTATGGTTTGTTTCCTCTTCAAGTAGCCCTAGGCACAGACTGTGGAAAGCACTTTCATTGAGAGGGTTGCCAAGCTTCTAAGAAATAACGAGTTTCCGAAATACCAGCAAATATTTTTTCACCCAATCTTGATGATACTTGGTGGTAATGATCAGTACACAAATCCCACTTGGCTCACCAAATTTGTTCTTCTAGGTTGAAGCGTTCGTCTACAGTAGCAGTTTTTATATTTAGGTTTCCCTCTGTTCTCTCCCATATAGATAGATGAATTTGGAACTCTAAATCCAACATGGTTTGTAGTAGCTCTTTGAAACTTGACAAAATAAAGGAGTTCTCAGTTTTGTCTCTATGGTTTGTTTCCTCTTCAAGTAGCCCTAGGCACAGACTGTGGAAAAGCACTTTCATTGAGAGGTGTTGCCAAGCTTCTACGAAATTACGAGTTTCCGAAATACCAGCATATATTTTTTCACCCAATCTTGATGATACTTGTTGCTAATGATCAGTACACAAATCCCACTTGGCTCACCAAATTTTGTTCTTCTAAGTTAAAGCGTTCGTCTACAGTAGCAGTTTTTATATTTAGGTTTCCCTCTGTTTCTCTCCTATATAGAAAGATGAATTTGGAACTCTAAATCCAACATGGTTTGTAGTAGCTCTTTGAAACTTGACAAAATAAAGGAGTTCTCAGTTTTGTCTCTATGGTTTGTTTAATCTTAAGGTAGCCCTAGGCACAGACTGTGGAAAGCACTTTCATTGGGACGGGTAGCCAAGCTTCTACGAAATAACGAGTTTCCGATATACCAGCAATATTTTTTCACCCAATATTGATGATACTTGGTGGTAATGATCAGTACACAAATCCCACTTGGCTCACCAAATTTTGTTCTTCTAGGTTGAAGCGTTCGTCTACAGTAGCAGTTTTTATATTTAGGTTTCCCTCTGTTCTCTCCCATATAGATAGATGAATTTGGAACTCTAAATCCAACATGGTTTGTAGTAGCTCTTTGAAACTTGACAAAATAAAGGAGTTCTCAGTTTTGTCTCTATGGTTTGTTTCCTCTTCTAGTAGCCCTAGGCACAGACTGTGGAAAAGCACTTTCATTGAGAGGGGTTTCCAAGCTTCTAAGAAATAACGAGTTTCCGAAATACCAGCAAATATTTTTTCACCCAAATTTGATGATTCTTGGTGGTAACGATCAGTATACAAATCCCACTTGGCTCACGAAATTTTGTACTTCTAGTTTGAAGCTTTCGTCTACAGTAGCAGTTTTTATATTTAGGTTTCCCTCTGTTCTCTCCTATATAGATAGATGAATTTGGAACTCTAAATCCAACATGGTTTGTAGTAGCTCTTTGAAAATTGACAAAATAAAGGAGTTCTCAGTTTTGTCTCTATGGTTTGTTTCCTCTTAAAGTAGCCCTAGGCACAGACTGTGGAAATCACTTTCATTGAGATGGGTTGCCAAGCTTCTAAGAAATAACGAGTTTCCGAAATACCAGCAAATATTTTTTCACACAATCTAGTTGATACTTGGTGGTAATGATCAGTACACAAATCCCACTTGGGTCACCAAATTTTGTTCTTCTAGGTTGAAGCGTTCGTCTACAGTAGCAGTTTTTATATTTAGGTTTCCCTCTGTTCTCTCCTATATAGAAAGATGAATTTGGAACTCTAAATCCAACATGGTTTGTAGTAGCTCTTTGAAACTTGACAAAATAAAGGACTTCTCAGTTTTGTCTCTATGGTTTGTTTCCTCTTCAAGTAGCCCTAGGCACAGACTGTGGAAAAGCACTTTCATTGAGAGGGGTTGCCAAGCTTCTAAATAACGAGTTTCGAAATAACAGCAAATATTTTTTCACCCAAATTTGATGATTCTTGGTGGTAATGATCAGTACAAAAATCCCACTTGGCTCACGAAATTTTGTTCTTCTAGTTTGAAGCGTTCGTCTACAGTAGCAGTTTTTATATTTAGGTTTCCCTCTGTTCTCTCCACAAAGATAGATGATTTGGAACTCTAAATCCAACATGGTTTGTAGTAGCTCTTTGAAACTTGGCAAAATAAAGGAGTTCTCAGTTTTGTCTCTATGGTTTGTTCCTCTTAAAGTAGACCTAGGCACAGACTGTGGAAATCACTTTCATTGAGATGGGTTGCCAAGCTTCTAAGAAATAAAGAGTTTCCGAAATACCAGCAAATATTTTTTCACCCAATCTTGATGATACTTGGTAGTAATGATCAGTACACAAATCCCACTTGGCTTACCAAATTTGTTCTTCTAGGTTGAAGCGTTCGTCTACAGTAGCAGTTTTTATATTTAAGTTTCCCTCAGTTCTCTCCTATATAGATAGATGAATTTGGAACTCTAAATCCAACATGGTTTGTAGTAGCTCTTTGAAACTTGACAAAATAAAGGAGTTCTCAGTTTTGTCTCTATGGTTTGTTTCCTCTTCAAGTAGCCCTAGGCACAGACTGTGGAAAAGCACTTTCATTGAGAGGGGTTGCCAAGCTTCTAAGAAATTACGAGTTTCCGAAATACCAGCAAATATTTTTTCACCCAATCTTGATGATACTTGGAGATAATGATCAGTACGCAAATCCCACTTGGCTCACCAAATTTTGTTCTTCTATTTTGAAGCGTTCGTCGACCGTAGCAGTTTTTATATTTAGTTTCCCTCTGTTCTCTCCCATATAGATAGATGAATTTGGAACTCTAAATCCAACATGGTTTGTAGTAGCTCTTTGAAACTTGACAAAAAAGGAGTTCTCAGTTTTGTCTCTATGGTTTGTTTCCTCTTCAAGTAGCCCTAGGCACAGACTGTGGAAAAGCACTTTCATTGAGAGGGGTTTCCAAGGTTCTATGAAATAACGAGTTTCCGAAATAACAGCAAATATTTTTTCACCCAAATTTGATGATTCTTGGTGGTAATGATCAGTACACAAATCCCACTTGGCTAACGAAATTTTGTTCTTCTAGTTTGAAGCGTTCGTCTACAGTAGCCAGTTTTTATATTTAGGTTTCCCTCTGTTCTCTCCCACAAAGATAGATGAATTTGGAACTCTAAATCCAACATGGTTTGTAGTAGCTCTTTGAAACTTGGCAAAATAAAGGAGTTCTCAGTTTTGTCTCTATGGTTTGTTTCCTCTTAAAGTAGACCTAGGCACAGACTGTGGAAATCACTTTCATTGAGATGGGTTGCCAAGCTTCTAAGAAATAAAGAGATTCCGAAATACCAGCAAATATTTTTTCACCCAATCTTGATGATACTTGGTAGTAATGATCAGTACACAAATCCCACTTGGCTTACCAAATTTTGTTCTTCTAGGTTGAAGCGTTCGTCTACAGTAGCAGTTTTTATATTTAAGTTTCCCTCAGTTCTCTCCTATATAGATAGATGAATTTGGAACTCTAAATCCAACATGGTTTGTAGTAGCTCTTTGAAACTTGACAAAATAAAGGAGTTCTCAGTTTTGTCTCTATGGTTTGTTTCCTCTTCAAGTAGCCCTAGGCACAGACTGTGGAAAAGCACTTTCATTGAGAGGGGTTGCCAAGCTTCTAAGAAATTACGAGTTTCCGAAATACCAGCAAATATTTTTTCACCCAATCTTGATGATACTTGGAGATAATGATCAGTACGCAAATCCCACTTGGCTCACCAAATTTTGTTCTTCTATTTTGAAGCGTTCGTCTACAGTAGCAGTTTTTAATATTTAGGTTTCCCTCTGTTCTCTCCTATATAGAAAGATGAATTTGGAACTCTAAATCCAACATGGTTTGTAGTAGCTCTTTGAAACTTGACAAAATAAAGGAGTTCACAGTTTTGTCTCTATGGTTTGTTTCCTCTTCAAGTAGCCCTAGGCATAGACTGTGGAAAAGCACTTTCATTGAGAGGGGATGCCAAGCTTCTAAGAAATTACTAGTTTCCGAAATACCAGCAAATATTTTTTCACCCAATCTTGATGATACTTGGAGCTAATGATCAGTACACAAATCCCACTTGGCTCACCAAATTTTGTTCTTCTAGGTTGAAGCGTTCGTCTACAGTAGCAGTTTTTATATTTAGGTTTCCCTCTGTTCTCTCCTATATAGAAAGATGATTTGGAACTCTAAATCCAACATGGTTTGTAGTAGCTCTTTGAAACTTGACAAAATAAAGGAGTTCTCAGTTTTGTCTCTATGGTTTGTTTCCTCTTCAAGTAGCCCTAGGCACAGACTGTGGAAAAGCACTTTCATTGAGAGGGGTTGCCAAGATTCTAAGAAATTACGAGTTTCCGAAATACCAGCAAATATTTTTTTCACCCAATCTTGATGATACTTGGAGATAATGATCAGTACACAAATCCCACTTGGCTCACCAAATTTTGTTCTTCTATTTTGAAGCGTTCGTCTACCGTAGCAGTTTTTATATTTAGGTTTCCCTCTGTTCTCTCCTATATAGATAGATGAATTTGGAACTCTAAATCCAACATGGATTGTAGTAGCTCTTTGAAACTTGACAAAATAAAGGAGTTCTCAGTTTTGTCTCTATGGTTTGTTTCCTCTTCAAGTAGCCCTAGGCACAGACTGTGGAAAGCACTTTCATTGAGAGGGGTTGCCAAGCTTCTAAGAAATAACGAGTTTCCGAAATACCAGCAAATATTTTTTCACCCAATCTTGATGATACTTGGTGGTAATGATCAGTACACAAATCCCACTTGGCTCACCAAATTTTGTTCTTCTAGGTTGAAGCGTTCGTCTACAGTAGCAGTTTTTATATTTAGGTTTCCCTCTGTTCTCTCCCATATAGATAGATGAATTTGGAACTCTAAATCCAACATGGTTTGTAGTAGCTCTTTGAAACTTGACAAAATAAAGGAGTTCTCAGTTTTGTCTCTATGGTTTGTTTCCTCTTCAAGTAGCCCTAGGCACAGACTGTGGAAAGCACTTTCATTGAGAGGTGTTGCCAAGCTTCTACGAATTACGAGTTTCCGAAATACCAGCATATATTTTTTCACCCAATCTTGATGATACTTGTTGCTAATGATCAGTACACAAATCCCACTTGGCTCACCAAATTTTGTTCTTCTAAGTTAAAGCGTTCGTCTACAGTAGCAGTTTTTATATTTAGGTTTCCCTCTGTTCTCTCCTATATAGAAAGATGAATTTGGAACTCTAAATCCAACATGGTTTGTAGTAGCTCTTTGAAACTTGACAAAATAAAGGAGTTCTCAGTTTTGTCTCTATGGTTTGTTTAATCTTAAGGTAGCCCTAGGCACAGACTGTGGAAAGCACTTTCATTGGGACGGGTAGCCAAGCTTCTACGAAATAACGAGTTTCCGATATACCAGCAAATATTTTTTCACCCAATATTGATGATACTTGGTGGTAATGATCAGTACACAAATCCCACTTGGCTCACCAAATTTTGTTCTTCTAGGTTGAAGCGTTCGTCTACAGTAGCAGTTTTTATATTTAGGTTTCCCTCTGTTCTCTCCCATATAGATAGATGAATTTGGAACTCTAAATCCAACATGGTTTGTAGTAGCTCTTTGAAACTTGACAAAATAAAGGAGTTCTCAGTTTTGTCTCTATGGTTTGTTTCCTCTTCTAGTAGCCCTAGGCACAGACTGTGGAAAAGCACTTTCATTGAGAGGGGTTTCCAAGCTTCTAAGAAATAACGAGTTTCCGAAATACCAGCAAATATTTTTTCACCCAAATTTGATGATTCTTGGTGGTAACGATCAGTATACAAATCCCACTTGGCTC
The DNA here is from genome assembly GCF_048772815.1 of Callospermophilus lateralis. Lineage (NCBI taxonomy): Eukaryota > Metazoa > Chordata > Mammalia > Rodentia > Sciuridae > Callospermophilus > Callospermophilus lateralis. Next base: position 46,351 of record NW_027513977.1, on the reverse strand, counting down.
ACGAAATTTTGTACTTCTAGTTTGAAGCTTTCGTCTACAGTAGCAGTTTTTATATTTAGGTTTCCCTCTGTTCTCTCCTATATAGATAGATGAATTTGGAACTCTAAATCCAACATGGTTTGTAGTAGCTCTTTGAAAATTGACAAAATAAAGGAGTTCTCAGTTTTGTCTCTATGGTTTGTTTCCTCTTAAAGTAGCCCTAGGCACAGACTGTGGAAATCACTTTCATTGAGATGGGTTGCCAAGCTTCTAAGAAATAACGAGTTTCCGAAATACCAGCAAATATTTTTTCACACAATCTAGTTGATACTTGGTGGTAATGATCAGTACACAAATCCCACTTGGGTCACCAAATTTTGTTCTTCTAGGTTGAAGCGTTCGTCTACAGTAGCAGTTTTTATATTTAGGTTTCCCTCTGTTCTCTCCTATATAGAAAGATGAATTTGGAACTCTAAATCCAACATGGTTTGTAGTAGCTCTTTGAAACTTGACAAATAAAGGACTTCTCAGTTTTGTCTCTATGGTTTGTTTCCTCTTCAAGTAGCCCTAGGCACAGACTGTGGAAAAGCACTTTCATTGAGAGGGGTTGCCAAGCTTCTAAATAACGAGTTTCGAAATAACAGCAAATATTTTTCACCCAAATTTGATGATTCTTGGTGGTAATGATCAGTACAAAATCCCACTTGGCTCACGAAATTTTGTTCTTCTAGTTTGAAGCGTTCGTCTACAGTAGCAGTTTTTATATTTAGGTTTCCCTCTGTTCTCTCCCACAAAGAGATGAATTTGGAACTCTAAATCCAACATGGTTTGTAGTAGCTCTTTGAAACTTGGCAA
>NW_027513977.1:0-45317 GCF_048772815.1 Callospermophilus lateralis | reverse complement strand
AAGGGGGTTTCCAAGCTTCCAAAAAAATACTAGTTTGCTGAAATCTCAGCAAACATTTTTTTACCAAATCTTGATGATACTTGGTGGTAATGATCAGTTCACTAAGCCCACTTGGCTGCCCAATTTTCACTCTTCTGGGTTCAAGCGTTCGTTTCAGGAACAGTTGAATTTTTAGGTTTCACTCTGTTTTCTCCTTCATAGATAGCTGTGTTTGGAATTCTAAATCAAACACGGTTTGTGCTAGCTCCTTGAAACTTGACCAAATGAAGTAGTTCTAAAGTCTATCTCTATGGATTGTTTCCTCTTGAAGTACGCCATGCAGAGACTGGCGAAAAACACTTTCGTTTGAAAGGGGTTGCCAAGCTTCCAAAAAACTACTAGTTTGCTGAAATCTCAGCAAAATTTTTTCCACCAAATCTTGATGATACTTGGTGGTAATGATCAGTTCACTAATCCCACTTGGCTGCCCATTTTTATTCTTCTAGTTTGAAGCATTCGTTTCCAGTAACAGTCTGAATTTTTAGGTTTCACTCTGTTTTCTTACATAGATAGCTGTGTTGTGGAATTCTAAAATCAAACACGGTTTGTGCTAGCTCCTTGAAACTTGACCAAATGAAGTAGTTCTAAGTTCCATCTCTATGGTTTGTTTCCTCTTGAAGTACCCCATGCAGAGACTGGCGAAAAACACTTTCGTTTGAAAGGGGTTGCCAAGCTTCCAAAAACTACTAGTTTGCTGAAATCTCAGCAAACATTGTTTCACCAAATCTTGATGATACTTGGTGGTAATGATCAGTTCACTAAGCCCACTTGGCTGCCCAATTTTCACTCTTCTAGGTTCAAGCGTTCGTTCCCAGGAACAGTTTGAATTTTTAGGTTTCACTCTGTTTTCTCCTACATAGATAGCTGTGTTTGGAATTCTAAATCAAAACACGGTTTGTGCTAGCTCCTTGAAACTTGACCAAATGAAGTAGTTCTAAGTTTCTATCTCTATGGATTGTTTCCTCTTGAAGTACCCCATGCAGAGACTGGCGAAAAACCACTTTCGTTTGAAAGGGGTTGCCAAGCTTCCAAAAAACTACTAGTTTTGCTGAAATCTCAGCAAACATTTTTTTCACCAAAATCTTGATGATACTTGGTGGTAATGATCAGTTCACTAATCCCACTTGGCTGCCCAGTTTTTATTCTTCTAGTTTGAAGCATTCGTTTCCAGTAACAGTCTGAATTTTTAGGTTTTCACTCTGTTTTCTTTTACATAGATAGCTGTGTTTGGAATTCTAAATCAAACACGGTTTGTGCTAGCTCCTTGAAACTTGACCAAATGAATTAGTTCAAAGTTTCCATCTCCTATGGTTTGTTTCCTCTTGAAGTACCCCATGCAGAGACTGGCGAGAAACACTTTCGTTTGAAAGGGGTTGCCAAGCTTCCAAAAAACTACTAGTTTGCTGAAATCTCAGCAAACATTTTTTCACCAAATCTTGATGATACTTGTTGGTAATGATCAGTTCACTAAGCCCACTTGGCTGCCCAATTTTTATTCTTCTAGGATGAAGCATTCGTTTCCAGTAACAGTTTGAATTTTTAGGTTTCACTCTGTTTTCTCCTACATAGATAGCTGTGTTTGGAATTCTAAATCAAACACGGTTTGTGCTAGCTCCTTGAAACTTGACCAAATGAAGTAGTTCTAAGTTCTATCTCTATGGTTTGTTTCCTCTTGAAGTACCCCATGCAGAGACTGGCGAAAAACACTTTTCGTTTGAAAGGGGTTGCCAAGCTTCCAAAAAACTACTAGTTTGCTGAAATCTCAGCAAACATTTTTTTCACCAAATCTTGATGATACTTGGTGGTATTGATCAGTTCACTAAGCCCACTTGGCTGCCCAATTTTCATTCTTCTAGGTTCAAGCGTTCGTTTAAGTAACAGTTTGAATTTTTAGGTTTCACTCTGTTTTCTTCTACATAGATAGCTGTGTTTGGAATTCTAAATCAAACACGGTTTGTGCTAGCTCCTTGAAACTTGACCAAATGAATTAGTTCTAATTTCGATCTCTATGGTTTGTTTCCTCTTGATGTACCCCATGCAGAGACTGGCGAAAAACACTTTCGTTTGAAAGGGGTTGCCAAGCTTCCAAAAAACTACTAGTTTGCTGAAATCTCAGCAAACATTTTTTCACCAAATCTTGAAGATACTTCTTGGTAATGATCAGTTCACTAATCCCACTTGGCTGCCCAGTTTTTATTCTTCTAGTTTGAAGCATTCGTTTCCAGTAACAGTCTGAATTTTTAGGTTTCACTCTGTTTTCTTTTACATAGATAGCTGTGTTTGGAATTCTAAAATCAAACACGGTTTGTGCTAGCTCCTTGAAACTTGACCAAATGAATTAGTTCAAAGTTCCATCTGTATGGTTTGTTTCCTCTTGAAGTACCCCATGCAGAGACTGGCGAGAAACACTTTCGTTTTGAAAGAGGTTTCCAAGCTTCCAAAAAATTCTAGTTTGCTGAAATCTCAGCAAACATTTTTTTTACCAAATCTTGATGATACTTGGTGGTAATGATCAGTTCACTAAGCCCACTTGGCTGCCCAATTTTCACTCTTCTGGGTTCAAGCGTTGGTTTCAAGGAACAGTCTGAATTTTTAGGTTTCACTATGTTTTCTCCTTCATAGATAGCTGTGTTTGGAATTCTAAATCAAACACGGTTTGTGCTAGCTCCTTGGAACTTGACCAAATGAAGTAGTTCTAAGATCTATCTCTATGGTTTGTTTCCTCTTGAAGTACGCCATGCAGAGACTGGCGAAAAACACTTTCGTTTGAAAGGGGTTGCCAAGCTTCCAAAAAAACTACTAGTTTGCTGAAATCTCAGCAAAAAATTTTTTCACCAAATCTTGATGATACTTGGTGGTAATGATCAGATCACTAAGCCCACTTGGCTGCCCAATTTTTATTATTCTAGGTTGAAGCATTCGTTTTCCAGTAACAGTTTGAATTTTTAGGTTTCACTCTGTTTTCTCCTACATAGATAGCTGTGTGTGGAATTCTAAATCAAACACGGTTTGTGCTATCTCCTTGAAACTTGACCAAATGAAGTAGTTCTAAGTTCCATCTCTATGGTTTGTTTTCTCTTGAAGTACCCCATGCAGAGACTGGCGAAAAACACTTTTGTTTGAAAGGGGTTGCCAAGCTTCCAAAAACTACTAGTTTGCTGAAATCTCAGCAAACATTGTTTCACCCAAATCTTGATGATACTTGGTGGTAATGATCAGTTCACTAAGCCCACTTGGCTGCCCAATTTTCACTCTTCTAGGTTCAAGCGTTCGTTCCCAGGAACAGTTTGAATTTTTAGTTTTCACTCTGTTTTTCTCCTACATAGATAGCTGTGTTTGGAATTCTAAATCAAACACGGTTTGTGCTAGCTCCTTGAAACTTGACCAAATGAAGTAGTTCTAAGTTCTATCTCTATGGATTGTTTCCTCTTGAAGTACCCCATGCAGAGACTGGCGAAAAACACTTTCGTTTGAAAGGGGTTGCCAAGCTTCCAAAAAACTACTAGTTTGCTGAAATCTCAGCAAACATTTTTTCACCAAATCTTGATGATACTTGGTGGTAATGATCAGTTCACTAATCCCACTTGGCTGCCCAGTTTTTATTCTTCTAGTTTGAAGCATTCGTTTTCCAGTAACAGTCTGAATTTTTAGGTTTCACTCTGTTTTCTTTTACATAGATAGCTGTGTTTGGAATTCTAAATCAAACACGGTTTGTGCTAGCTCCTTGAAACTTGACCAAATGAATTAGTTCAAAGTTCCATCTCTATGGTTTGTTTCCTCTTGAAGTACCCCATGCAGAGACTGGCGAGAAACACTTTCGTTTGAAAGGGGTTGCCAAGCTTCCAAAAAAATACTAGTTTGCTGAAATCTCAGCAAACATTTTTTCACCAAATCTTGATGATACTTGGTGGTAATGATAAGTTCACTAAGCCCACTTGGCTGCCCAATTTTTATTCTTCTAGGTTGAAGCATTCGTTTCCAGTAACAGTTTGAATTTTTTAGGTTTCACTCTGTTTTTCTCCTACATAGATAGCTGTGTTTGGAATTCTAATCAAACACGGTTTGTGCTAGCTCCTTGAAACTTGACCAAATGAAGTAGTTCTGAGTTCTGTCTCTATGGATTTTTTCCTCTTGAAGTACCCCATGCAGAGACTGGCGAAAAACACTTTCGTTTGAAAGGGGTTGCAAAGCTTCCAAAAAACTACTAGTTTGCTGAAATCTCAGCAAACATTTTTTCACCAAATCTTGATGATACTTGGTGGTAATGATCACTTCACTAAGCCCACTTGGCTGCCCAGTTTTTATTCTTCTAGTTTGAAGCATTCATTTCCAGTAACAGTCTGAATTTTTAGGTTTCACTCTGTTTTCTCCTACATAGATAGCTGTGTTTGGAATTCTAAATCAAACACGGTTTGTGCTAGCTCCTTGAAACTTGACCAAATGAATTAGTTCAAAGTTCCATCTCTATGGTTTGTTTCCTCTTGAAGTACCCCATGCAGAAACTGGCGAAAAAACACTTTCGTTTGAAAGGGGTTGCCAAGCTCCAAAAAGTTACTAGTTTCCTGAAATCTCAGCAAACATTTTTTCACCAATGTTGATGATACTTGGTGGTAATGATCAGTTCACTATTCCCACTTGGCTGCCCAATTTTCACTCTTCTAGGTTCAAGCGTTCGTTTCCAGTAACACTTTGAATTTTTAGGTTTCACTCTGTTTTCTGCTATATAGATAGATGTGTTTGAAACTCTAAATCAAACACGTTTTTGCTAGCTCCTTGAAACTTGACAAAATGAAGTAGTTCTAAGTTGTATCTCTATGGTTTGTTTCCTCTTGAAGTACCCCATGCAGAGACTGGCGAAAAACACTTTCGTTTGAAAGGGGTTGCCAAGCTCCAAAAAGTTACTAGTTTCCTGAAATCTCAGCAAACATTTTTTCACACAAATCTTGATGATACTTGGTGGTAATGATCAGTTCACGAAGCCCACTGGCTGCCCAATTTTCACTCTTCTAGGTTCAAGCGTTCGTTTCCAGTATCACTTTAAATTTTTGGGTTTCACTCTGTTTTCTGCTATATAGATACATGTGTTTGAAACTCTAAATCAAACACGGTTTTTGCTAGCTCCTTGAAACTTGACCAAATGAAGTAGTTCTAAGTTCTATCTCTATGGTTTGTTTCCTCTTGAAGTACCCAATGCAGAGACTGGCGAAAAACACTTTCGTTTGAAAGATGTTGCCAAGCTTCCAAAAAACTACTAGTTTGCTGAAATCTCAGCAAACATTTTTTCACCAAATCTTCATGATACTTGGTGGTAATGATCAGTTCACCAATCCCACTTGGCTGCCCATTTTTATTCTTCTAGGTTGAAGCATTCGTTCCAGTAACAGGTTGAAATTTTAGGTTTCACTCTGTTTTCTCCTACATAGATAGCTGTGTTTGGAATTCTAAATCAAACACGGTTTGTGCTAGCTCCTTGAAACTTGACCAAATGAAGTAGTTCTAAGTTCTATCTCTATGGTTTGTTTCCTCTTGAAGTATCCCATGCAGAGACTGGCGAAAAACACTTTCTTTTGAAAGGGGTTGCCATGCTTCCAAAAAACTACTAGTTTGCTGAAATCTCAGCAAACATTATTTCACCAAACCTTCATGATATATGGTGGTAATGATCAGTTCACTAAGCCCACTTGGCTGGCCAATTTTCACTCTTGTAGGTTCAAGCATTCGTTTTCAGTAACAGTTTGAATTTTTAGGTTTCACTCTGTTTTCTCCTACATAGATAGCTGTGTTTTGAATTCTAAATCAAACACGGTTTGGGCTAGCTCCTTGAAACTTGACCAAATGAAGTACTTCTAAGTTCTATCTCTATGGTTTGATTCCTCTTGAAGTACCCCATGAAGAGACTGGCGAAAAACACTTTCGTTTGAAAGGGGTTGCCAAACTTCCAAAAACTACTAGTTTGCTGAAATCTCAGCAAATATTTTGTCACCAAATCTTGATGATACTTGGTGGTAATGATCAGTTCACTAAGCCCACTTGGCTGCCCAATTTTCACTCTTCTAGGTTCAAGCGTTCGATTCCAGTAACACTTTCCAATTTTACTTTTCACCCTGTTTTCTGCTATATAGATAGATGTGTTTGAAAATCTAAATCAAACACGTTTTTGCTAGCTCCTTGAAACTTGACCAAATGAAGTAGTTCTAAGTTCTATCTCTATGGTTTGTTTCCTCTTGATGTACCCCATGCAGAGAATGGCGAAAAACACTTTCGTTTGAAAGGGGTTGCCAAGCTTCCAAAAAAATACTAGTTTGCTGAAATCTCAGCAAACATTTTTTCACCAAATGTTGATGATACTTGGTGGTAATGATCAGTTCACTATTCCCACTTGGCTGCCCAATTTTCACTCTTCTAGGTTCAAGCGTTCGTTTCCAGTAACACTTTGAATTTTTAGGTTTCACTCTGTTTTCTGCTATATAGATAGATGTGTTTGAAACTCTAAATCAAACACGTTTTTGCTAGCTCCTTGAAACTTGACAAAATGAAATAGTTCTAAGTTGTATCTCTATGGTTTGTTTCTTCTTGAAGTACCCCATGCAGAGACTGACGAAAAACACTTTCGTTTGAAAGGGGTTGGCAAGCTTCCAAAAAACTACTAGTTTGCTGAAATCTCAGCAAAAATTTTTTCACCAAATCTTGATGATATTTGGTGGTAATGATCAGTTCACTAAGCCCACTTGGCTGCCCAATTTTCACTCTTCTTGGTTCAAGCGTTCGTTTCCAGTAACACTTTGAATTTTTAGGTTTCACTCTGTTTTCTCCTACATAGATAGTTGTGTTTGGAATTCTAAATCAAACACGCTTTGTGCTAGCTCCTTGAAACTTGACCAAATGAATTAGTTCTAAGTTCCATCTCTATGGTTTGTTTCCTCTTGAAGTACCCCATGCAGAGACTGGCGAAAAACACTTTCGTTTGAAAGGGGTTGCCAAGCTTCCAAAAAACTACTAGTTTGCTGAAATCTCAGCAAACATTTTTTCACCAAACCTTGATGATACTTGGTGGTAATGATCAGTTCACTAATCCCACTTGGCTGCCCAATTTTTATTCTTCTAGGTTGAAGCATTCGTTTCCAGTAACAGTTTGAATTTTTAGGTTTCACTCTGTTTTCTCTTACATTGATAGCTGTGTTTTATAATTCTAAATCAAACACGGTTTGTGCTAGCTCCTTGAAACTTGACCAAATGAAGTACTTCTAAGTTCTATCTCTATGGTTTGTTTCCTCTTGAAGTACCCCATGCAGAGACTGGCGAAAAACACTTTCGTTTGAAAGGGGTTGCCAAGCTTCCAAAAAACTACTAGTTTGCTGAAATCTCAGCAAATATTTTTTCACCAAATCTTCATGATACTTGGTGGTAATGATCAGTTCACTAAGCCCACTTGGCTGCCCAATTTTCACTCTTCGAACTTCAAGCGTTTGTTTCCAGTAACAGTTTGAATTTTTAGGTTTCACTCTGTTTTCTCCTACATAGATAGCTGTGTTTGGAATTCTAAATCAAACACGGTTTGTGCTAGCTCCTTGAAACTTGACCAAATGAAGTAGTTCTAATTTCTATCTCTATGGTTTGTTTCCTCTTGAAGTACCCCATGCAGAGAGTGGCGAAAAACACTTTCGTTTGAAAGGGGTTGCCAAGCTTCCAAAAACTACTAGTTTGCTGAAATCTCAGCAAATATTGTTTCACCAAATCTCTTGATACTTGGTGGTAATGATCAGTTCATTAAGCCCACTTGGCTGCCCAATTTTCACTCTTCTAGGTTCAAGCGTTCGTTCCCAGGAACAGTTTGAATTTTTAGTTTTCACTCTGTTTTCTCCTACATAGATAGCTGTGTTTGGAATTCTAAATCAAACACGGTTTGTGCTAGCTCCTTGAAACTTGACCAAATGAAGTAGTTCTAAGTTCTGTCTCTATGGATTTTTTCCTCTTGAAGTACCCCATGCAGAGACTGGCGAAAAACACTTTCGTTTGAAAGGGGTTGCCAAGCTTCCAAAAACTACTAGTTTGCTGAAATCTCAGCAAACATTGTTTCACCAAATCTCTTGATACTTGGTGGTAATGATCAGTTCACTAAGCCCACTTGGCTGCCCAATTTTCACTCTTCTAGGTTCAAGCGTTCGTTCCCAGGAACAGTTTGAATTTTTAGGTTTCACTCTGTTTTCTCCTACATAGATAGCTGTGTTTGGAATTCTAAATCAAACACGGTTTGTGCTAGCTCCTTGAAACTTGACCAAATGAAGTAGTTCTAAGTTCTGTCTCTATGGATTTTTTCCTCTTGAAGTACCCCATGCAGAGACTGGCGAAAAACACTTTCGTTTGAAAGGGGTTGCAAAGCTTCCAAAAAACTACTAGTTTGCTGAAATCTCAGCAAACATTTTTTCACCAAATCTTGATGATACTTGGTGGTAATGATCAGTTCACTAATCCCACTTGGCTGCCCAGTTTTTATTCTTCTAGTTTGAAGCATTCATTTCCAGTAACAGTCTGAATTTTTAGGTTTCACTCTGTTTTCTCCTACATAGATAGCTGTGTTTGGAATTCTAAATCAAACACGGTTTGTGCTAGCTCCTTGAAACTTGACCAAATGAATTAGTTCAAAGTTCCATCTCTATGGTTTGTTTCCTCTTGAAGTACCCCATTCAGAAACTGGCGAAAAACACTTTCGTTTGAAAGGGGTTGCCAAGCTTCCAAAAAAATACTAGTTTGCTGAAATCTCAGCAAACATTTTTTCACCAAATCTTGATGATACTTGGTGGTAATGATCAGTTCACTAATCCCACTTGGCTGCCCAATTTTTATTCTTCTAGGTTGAAGCATTCGTTTCCAGTAACAGTTTGAATTTTTAGGTTTCACTCTGTTTTCTCCTACATAGATAGCTGTGTTTGGAATTTTAAATCAAACACGGTTTGTGCTAGCTCGTTGAAACTTGACCAAATGAAGTAGTTCTAAGTTCTGTCTCTATGGATTTTTTCCTCTTGAAGAACCCCATGCAGAGACTGGCGAAAAACACTTTCGTTTGAAAGGGGTTGCCAAGCTTCCAAAAAACTACTAGTTTGCTGAAATCTCAGCAAACATTTTTTCACCAAATCTTGATGATACTTGGTGGTATTGATCAGTTCACTAAGCCCACTTGGCTGCCCAATTTTCATTCTTCTAGGTTCAAGCGTTCGTTTCCAGTAACAGTTTGAATTTTTAGGTTTCACTCTGTTTTCTTCTACATAGATAGCTGTGTTTGGAATTCTAAATCAAACACGGTTTGTGCTAGCTCCTTGAAACTTGAACAAATGAATTAGTTCTAAGTTCCATCTCTATGGTTTGTTTCCTCTTGAAGTACCCCATGCAGAGACTGGCGAAAAACACTTTCGTTTGAAAGGGGTTGCCAAGCTTCCAAAAAACTACTAGTTTGCTGAAATCTCAGCAAACATTTTTTCACCAAATCTTGATGATACTTGGTGGTAATGATCAGTTCACTAATCCCACTTGGCTGCCCAGTTTTTATTCTTCTAGTTTGAAGCATTTGTTTCCAGTAACAGTTTGAATTTTTAGGTTTCACTCTGTTTTCTTTTACATAGATAGCTGTGTTTGGAATTCTAAATCAAACACGGTTTGTGCTAGCTCCTTGAAACTTGACCAAATGAATTAGTTCAAAGTTCCATCTCTATGGTTTGTTTCCTCTTGAAGTACCCCATGCAGTGACTGGCGAAAAATACTTTCGTTTGAAAGGGGTTTCCAAGCTTAAAAAAAATACTAGTTTGCTGAAATCTCAGCAAACATTTTTTCACCAAATCTTGATGATTCTTGGTCGTAATGATCAGTTCACTAATCCCACTTGGCTGCCCAATTTTTATTCTTCTAGGTTGAATCATTCATTTCCAGTAACAGTTTGAAATTTTAGGTTTCACTCTGTTTTCTCTAACATAGATAGCTGTGTTTGGAATTCTAAATCAAACACGGTTTGTGCTAGCTCCTTGAAACTTGACCAAATGAAGTAGTTCTAAGTTCCATCTCTATGGTTTGTTTCCTCTTGAAGTACCCCATGCAGAGATTGGCGAAAAACACTTTCGTTTGAAAGGGCTTGCCAAGCTTCCAAAAAACTACTAGTTTGCTGAAATCTCAGCAAACATTTTTTTACCTAATCTTGATGATACTTGGTGGTAATGATCAGTTCACTAATCCCACTTGGCTGGCCAATTTTCAATCTTCTGGGTTCAAGCGTTCGTTTCCAGGAACAGTCTGAATTTTTAGGTTTCACTCTGTTTTCTCCTACATAGATAGCTGTGTTTGGAATTCTAAATCAAACACGGTTTGTACTAGCTCCTTGAAACTTGACCAAATGAAGTAGTTCTAAGATCTATCTCTATGGTTTGTTTCCTCTTGAAGTACGCCATGCAGAGACTGGCGAAAAACACTTTCGTTTGAAAGGGGTTGCCAAGCTTCCAAAAAACTACTAGTTTGCTGAAATCTCAGCAAACATTTTTTCACCAAATCTTGATGATACTTGGTGGTAATGATCATATCACTAACCCACTTGGCTGCCCAATTTTTATTCTTCTAGTTTGAAGCATTCGTTTCCAGTAACAGTTTGAATTTTTAGGTTTCACTCTGTTTTCTCCTACATAGATAGCTGTGTTTGGAATTCTAAATCAAACACGGTTTGTGCTAGCTCCTTGAAACTTGACCAAATGAAGTAGTTCTAATTTCTATCTCTATGGTTTGTTTCCTCTTGAAGTACCCCATGCAGAGACTGGCGAAAAACACTTTCGTTTGAAAGGGGTTGCCAAGCTTCCAAAAACTACTAGTTTGCTGAAATCTCAGCAAACATTGTTTCACCAAATCTCTTGATACTTGGTGGTAATGATCAGTTCACTAAGCCCACTTGGCTGCCCAATTTTCACTCTTCTAGGTTCAAGCGTTCGTTCCCAGGAACAGTTTGAATTTTTAGGTTTCACTCTGTTTTCTCCTACATAGATAGCTGTGTTTGGAATTCTAAATCAAACACGGTTTGTGCTAGCTCCTTGAAACTTGACCAAATGAAGTAGTTCTAAGTTCTGTCTCTATGGATTTTTTCCTCTTGAAGTACCCCATGCAGAGACTGGCGAAAAACACTTTCGTTTGAAAGGGGTTGCAAAGCTTCCAAAAAACTACTAGTTTGCTGAAATCTCAGCAAACATTTTTTCACCAAATCTTGATGATACTTGGTGGTAATGATCAGTTCACTAATCCCACTTGGCTGCCCAGTTTTTATTCTTCTAGTTTGAAGCATTCATTTCCAGTAACAGTCTGAATTTTTAGGTTTCACTCTGTTTTCTCCTACATAGATAGCTGTGTTTGGAATTCTAAATCAAACACGGTTTGTGCTAGCTCCTTGAAACTTGACCAAATGAAGTAGTTCTAAGTTCTGTCTCTATGGATTTTTTCCTCTTGAAGTACCCCATGCAGAGACTGGCGAAAAACACTTTCGTTTGAAAGGGGTTGCAAAGCTTCCAAAAAACTACTAGTTTGCTGAAATCTCAGCAAACATTTTTTCACCAAATCTTGATGATACTTGGTGGTAATGATCAGTTCACTAATCCCACTTGGCTGCCCAGTTTTTATTCTTCTAGTTTGAAGCATTCATTTCCAGTAACAGTCTGAATTTTTAGGTTTCACTCTGTTTTCTCCTACATAGATAGCTGTGTTTGGAATTCTAAATCAAACCCGGTTTGTGCTAGCTCCTTGAAACTTGACCAAATGAATTAGTTCAAAGTTCCATCTCTATGGTTTGTTTCCTCTTGAAGTACCCCATTCAGAAACTGGCGAAAAACACTTTCGTTTGAAAGGGGTTGCCAAGCTTCCAAAAAAATACTAGTTTGCTGAAATCTCAGCAAACATTTTTTCACCAAATCTTGATGATACTTGGTGGTAATGATCAGTTCACTAATCCCACTTGGCTGCCCAATTTTTATTCTTCTAGGTTGAAGCATTCGTTTCCAGTAACAGTTTGAATTTTTAGGTTTCACTCTGTTTTCTCCTACATAGATAGCTGTGTTTGGAATTTTAAATCAAACACGGTTTGTGCTAGCTCGTTGAAACTTGACCAAATGAAGTAGTTCTAAGTTCTGTCTCTATGGATTTTTTCCTCTTGAAGAACCCCATGCAGAGACTGGCGAAAAACACTTTCGTTTGAAAGGGGTTGCCAAGCTTCCAAAAAACTACTAGTTTGCTGAAATCTCAGCAAACATTTTTTCACCAAATCTTGATGATACTTGGTGGTATTGATCAGTTCACTAAGCCCACTTGGCTGCCCAATTTTCATTCTTCTAGGTTCAAGCGTTCGTTTCCAGTAACAGTTTGAATTTTTAGGTTTCACTCTGTTTTCTTCTACATAGATAGCTGTGTTTGGAATTCTAAATCAAACACGGTTTGTGCTAGCTCCTTGAAACTTGAACAAATGAAGTAGTTCTAAGTTCCATCTCTATGGTTTGTTTCCTCTTGAAGTACCCCATGCAGAGATTGGCGAAAAACACTTTCGTTTGAAAGGGCTTGCCAAGCTTCCAAAAAACTACTAGTTTGCTGAAATCTCAGCAAACATTTTTTTACCTAATCTTGATGATACTTGGTGGTAATGATCAGTTCACTAATCCCACTTGGCTGGCCAATTTTCAATCTTCTGGGTTCAAGCGTTCGTTTCCAGGAACAGTCTGAATTTTTAGGTTTCACTCTGTTTTCTCCTACATAGATAGCTGTGTTTGGAATTCTAAATCAAACACGGTTTGTACTAGCTCCTTGAAACTTGACCAAATGAAGTAGTTCTAAGATCTATCTCTATGGTTTGTTTCCTCTTGAAGTACGCCATGCAGAGACTGGCGAAAAACACTTTCGTTTGAAAGGGGTTGCCAAGCTTCCAAAAAACTACTAGTTTGCTGAAATCTCAGCAAACATTTTTTCACCAAATCTTGATGATACTTGGTGGTAATGATCATATCACTAACCCACTTGGCTGCCCAATTTTTATTCTTCTAGTTTGAAGCATTCGTTTCCAGTAACAGTTTGAATTTTTAGGTTTCACTCTGTTTTCTCCTACATAGATAGCTGTGTTTGGAATTCTAAATCAAACACGGTTTGTGCTAGCTCCTTGAAACTTGACCAAATGAAGTAGTTCTAATTTCTATCTCTATGGTTTGTTTCCTCTTGAAGTACCCCATGCAGAGACTGGCGAAAAACACTTTCGTTTGAAAGGGGTTGCCAAGCTTCCAAAAACTACTAGTTTGCTGAAATCTCAGCAAACATTGTTTCACCAAATCTCTTGATACTTGGTGGTAATGATCAGTTCACTAAGCCCACTTGGCTGCCCAATTTTCACTCTTCTAGGTTCAAGCGTTCGTTCCCAGGAACAGTTTGAATTTTTAGGTTTCACTCTGTTTTCTCCTACATAGATAGCTGTGTTTGGAATTCTAAATCAAACACGGTTTGTGCTAGCTCCTTGAAACTTGACCAAATGAAGTAGTTCTAAGTTCTGTCTCTATGGATTTTTTCCTCTTGAAGTACCCCATGCAGAGACTGGCGAAAAACACTTTCGTTTGAAAGGGGTTGCAAAGCTTCCAAAAAACTACTAGTTTGCTGAAATCTCAGCAAACATTTTTTCACCAAATCTTGATGATACTTGGTGGTAATGATCAGTTCACTAATCCCACTTGGCTGCCCAGTTTTTATTCTTCTAGTTTGAAGCATTCATTTCCAGTAACAGTCTGAATTTTTAGGTTTCACTCTGTTTTCTCCTACATAGATAGCTGTGTTTGGAATTCTAAATCAAACACGGTTTGTGCTAGCTCCTTGAAACTTGACCAAATGAAGTAGTTCTAAGTTCTGTCTCTATGGATTTTTTCCTCTTGAAGTACCCCATGCAGAGACTGGCGAAAAACACTTTCGTTTGAAAGGGGTTGCAAAGCTTCCAAAAAACTACTAGTTTGCTGAAATCTCAGCAAACATTTTTTCACCAAATCTTGATGATACTTGGTGGTAATGATCAGTTCACTAATCCCACTTGGCTGCCCAGTTTTTATTCTTCTAGTTTGAAGCATTCATTTCCAGTAACAGTCTGAATTTTTAGGTTTCACTCTGTTTTCTCCTACATAGATAGCTGTGTTTGGAATTCTAAATCAAACCCGGTTTGTGCTAGCTCCTTGAAACTTGACCAAATGAATTAGTTCAAAGTTCCATCTCTATGGTTTGTTTCCTCTTGAAGTACCCCATTCAGAAACTGGCGAAAAACACTTTCGTTTGAAAGGGGTTGCCAAGCTTCCAAAAAAATACTAGTTTGCTGAAATCTCAGCAAACATTTTTTCACCAAATCTTGATGATACTTGGTGGTAATGATCAGTTCACTAATCCCACTTGGCTGCCCAATTTTTATTCTTCTAGGTTGAAGCATTCGTTTCCAGTAACAGTTTGAATTTTTTAGGTTTCACTCTGTTTTCTCCTACATAGATAGCTGTGTTTGGAATTTTAAATCAAACACGGTTTGTGCTAGCTCGTTGAAACTTGACCAAATGAAGTAGTTCTAAGTTCTGTCTCTATGGATTTTTTCCTCTTGAAGAACCCCATGCAGAGACTGGCGAAAAACACTTTCGTTTGAAAGGGGTTGCCAAGCTTCCAAAAAACTACTAGTTTGCTGAAATCTCAGCAAACATTTTTTCACCAAATCTTGATGATACTTGGTGGTATTGATCAGTTCACTAAGCCCACTTGGCTGCCCAATTTTCATTCTTCTAGGTTCAAGCGTTCGTTTCCAGTAACAGTTTGAATTTTTAGGTTTCACTCTGTTTTCTTCTACATAGATAGCTGTGTTTGGAATTCTAAATCAAACACGGTTTGTGCTAGCTCCTTGAAACTTGAACAAATGAATTAGTTCTAAGTTCCCATCTCTATGGTTTGTTTCCTCTTGAAGTACCCCATGCAGAGACTGGCGAAAAACACTTTCGTTTGAAAGGGGTTGCCAAGCTTATAAAAAACTACTAGTTTGCTGAAATCTCAGCAAACATTTTTTCACCAAATCTTGATGATACTTGGTGGTAATGATCAGTTCACTAATCCCACTTGGCTGCCCAGTTTTTATTCTTCTAGTTTGAAGCATTTGTTTCCAGTAACAGTTTGAATTTTTAGGTTTCACTCTGTTTTCTTTTACATAGATAGCTGTGTTTGGAATTCTAAATCAAACACGGTTTGTGCTAGCTCCTTGAAACTTGACCAAATGAATTAGTTCAAAGTTCCATCTCTATGGTTTGTTTCCTCTTGAAGTACCCCATGCAGAGACTGGCCAAAAACACTTTCGTTTGAAAGGGGTTTCCAAGCTTAAAAAAAATACTAGTTTGCTGAAATCTCAGCAAACATTTTTTCACCAAATCTTGATGATTCTTTGTCGTAATGATCAGTTCACTAATCCCACTTGGCTGCCCAATTTTTATTCTTCTAGGTTGAATCATTCATTTCCAGTAACAGTTTGAAATTTTAGGTTTCACTCTGTTTTCTCCTACATAGATAGCTGTGTTTGGAATTCTAAATCAAACAGGTTTGTGCTAGCTCCTTGAAACTTGACCAAATGAAGTAGTTCAAAGTTCCATCTCTATGGTTTGTTTCCTCTTGAAGTACCCCATGCAGAGTCTGGCGAGAAACACTTTCGTTTGAAAGGGGTTGCCAAGCTTCCAAAAAAATACAAGTTTGCTGAAATCTCAGCAAACATTTTTTCACCAAACCTTGAGGATACTTGGTGGTAATGATCAGTTCACTATTCCCACTTGGCTGCCCAATTTTTATTCTTCTAGGTTGAAGCATTCGTTCCCAGGAACAGTTTGAATTTTTAGGTTTCACTCTGTTTTCTCCTACATAGATAGCTGTGTTTGGAATTCTAAATCAAACACGGTTTGTGCTAGCTCCTTGAAACTTGACCAAATGTAGTAGTTCTAAGTTCTATCTCTATGGTTTGTTTCCTCTTGAAGTACCCCATGCAGAGATTGGCGAAAAACACTTTCGTTTGAAAGGGGTTGCCAAGCTTCCAAAAATCTACTAGTTTGCTGAAATCTCAGCAAACATTTTTTTACCAAATCTTGATGATACTTGGTGGTAAGGATCAGTTCACTAAGCCCACTTGGCTGCCCAATTATCACTCTTCTGGGTTCAAGCGTTCGTTTCCAGGAACAGTCTGAATTTTTAGGTTTCACTCTGTTTTGTCCTACATAGATAGCTGTGTTTGGAATTCTAAATCAAACTCGGTTTGTGCTAGCTCCTTGAAACTTGACCAAATGAAGTACTTCTAAGTTCTATCTCTATGGTTTGTTTCCTCTTGAAGTACGCCATGCAGAGACTGGCGAAAAACACTTTTGTTTGAAAGGGGTTGCCAAGCTTCCAAAAACTACCAGTTTGCTGAAATCTCAGCAAACATTTTCTCACCAAAACTTGATGATACTTGGTGGTATTGATCAGTTCACTAAGCCCACTTGGCTGCCCAATTTTCACTCTTCTAGGTTCAAGCGTTCGTTTCCAGTAACAGTTTGAATTTTTAGGTTTCACTCTGTTTTCTTCTACATAGATAGCTGTGTTTGGAATTCTAAATCAAACACGGTTTGTGCTAGCTCCTTGAAACTTGACCAAATGAATTAGTACTAATTTCCATCTCTATGGTTTGTTTCCTCTTGAAGTACCCCATGCAGAGACTGGCGAAAAACACTTTCCTTTGAAAGGGGTTGCCAAGCTTCCAAAAAACTACTAGTTTGCTGAAATCTCAGCAAACATTTTTTCACCAAATCTTGATGATACTTGGTGGTAATGATCAGTTCACTAATCCCACTTGGCTGCCCAGTTTTTATTCTTCTAGTTTGAAGCATTCGTTTCCAGTAACAGTCTGAATTTTTATTTTTCACTCTGTTTTCTTTTACATAGATAGCTGTGTTTGGAATTCTAAATCAAACACGGTTTGTGCTAGCTCCTTGAAACTTGACCAAATGAATTAGTTCAAAGTTCCATCTCTATGGTTTGTTTCCTCTTGAAGTACCCCATGCAGAAACTGGCGAAAAACACTTTCGTTTGAAAGGGGTTGCCAAGCTTCCAAAAAAATACTAGTTTGCTGAAATCTCAGCAAACATTTTTTCACCAAATCTTGATGATACTTGGTGGTAATGATCAGTTCACTAATCCCACTTGGCTGCCCAATTTTTATTCTTCTAGGTTGAAGCATTCGTTTCCAGTAACAGTTTGAATTTTTAGGTTTCACTCTCTTTTCTCCTACATAGATAGCTGTGTTTGGAATTTTAAATCAAACACGGTTTGTGCTAGCTCCTTGAAACTTGACCAAATGAAGTAGTTCAAAGTTCCATCTCTATGGTTTGTTTCCTCTTGAAGTACCCCATGCAGAGTCTGGCGAGAAACACTTTCGTTTGAAAGGGGTTGCCAAGCTTCCAAAAAAATACTAGTTTGCTGAAATCTCAGCAAACATTTTTTCACCAAACCTTGAGGATACTTGGTGGTAATGATCAGTTCACTATTCCCACTTGGCTGCCCAATTTTTATTCTTCTAGGTTGAAGCATTCGTTCCCAGGAACAGTTTGAATTTTTAGGTTTCACTCTGTTTTCTCCTACATAGATAGCTGTGTTTGGAATTCTAAATCAAACACGGTTTGTGCTAGCTCCTTGAAACTTGACCAAATGTAGTAGTTCTAAGTTCTATCTCTATGGTTTGTTTCCTCTTGAAGTACCCCATGCAGAGATTGGCGAAAAACACTTTCGTTTGAAAGGGGTTGCCAAGCTTCCAAAAAACTACTAGTTTGCTGAAATCTCAGCAAACATTTTTTTACCAAATCTTGATGATACTTGGTGGTAAGGATCAGTTCACTAAGCCCACTTGGCTGCCCAATTATCACTCTTCTGGGTTCAAGCGTTCGTTTCCAGGAACAGTCTGAATTTTTAGGTTTCACTCTGTTTTGTCCTACATAGATAGCTGTGTTTGGAATTCTAAATCAAACTCGGTTTGTGCTAGCTCCTTGAAACTTGACCAAATGAAGTACTTCTAAGTTCTATCTCTATGGTTTGTTTCCTCTTGAAGTACGCCATGCAGAGACTGGTGAAAAACACTTTTGTTTGAAAGGGGTTGCCAAGCTTCCAAAAACTACCAGTTTGCTGAAATCTCAGCAAACATTTTCTCACCAAAACTTGATGATACTTGGTGGTATTGATCAGTTCACTAAGCCCACTTGGCTGCCCAATTTTCACTCTTCTAGGTTCAAGCGTTCGTTTCCAGTAACAGTTTGAATTTTTAGGTTTCACTCTGTTTTCTTCTACATAGATAGCTGTGTTTGGAATTCTAAATCAAACACGGTTTGTGCTAGCTCCTTGAAACTTGACCAAATGAATTAGTACTAATTTCCATCTCTATGGTTTGTTTCCTCTTGAAGTACCCCATGCAGAGACTGGCGAAAAACACTTTCCTTTGAAAGGGGTTGCCAAGCTTCCAAAAAACTACTAGTTTGCTGAAATCTCAGCAAACATTTTTTCACCAAATCTTGATGATACTTGGTGGTAATGATCAGTTCACTAATCCCACTTGGCTGCCCAGTTTTTATTCTTCTAGTTTGAAGCATTCGTTTCCAGTAACAGTCTGAATTTTTATTTTTCACTCTGTTTTCTTTTACATAGATAGCTGTGTTTGGAATTCTAAATCAAACACGGTTTGTGCTAGCTCCTTGAAACTTGACCAAATGAATTAGTTCAAAGTTCCATCTCTATGGTTTGTTTCCTCTTGAAGTACCAAATGCAGAGACTGGCGAGAAACACTTTCGTTTGAAAGGGGTTGCCAAGCTTCCAAAAAAATACTAGTTTGCTGAAATCTCAGCAAACATTTTTTCACCAAACCTTGAGGATACTTGGTGGTAATGATCAGTTCACTAAGCCCACTTGGCTGCCCAATTATCACTCTTCTGGGTTCAAGAGTTCGTTTCCAGGAACAGTCGGAATTTTTAGGTTTCACTCTGTTTTCTCCTACATAGATAGCTGTGTTTGGAATTCTAAATCAAACACGGTTTGTGCTACCTCCTTGAAACTTGACCAAATGAAGTAGTTCTAAGTTCTATCTCTATGGATTGTTTCCTCTTGAAGTACCCCATGCAGAGACTGGCGAAAAACACTTTCGTTTGAAAGGGGTTGCCAAGCTTCCAAAAAACTACTAGTTTGCTGAAATCTCAGCAACCTTTTTTTCACCAAATCTTGATGATACTTGGTTGTAATGATCAGTTCACTAATCCAACTTGGCTGCCCAGTTTTTATTCTTCTAGGTTGAAGCATTCGTTTCCAGTAACAGTCTGAATTTTTAGGTTTCACTCTGTTTTCTTTTACATAGATAGCTGTGTTTGGAATTCTAAATCAAACACGGTTTGTGCTAGCTCCTTGAAACTTGACCAAATGAATTAGTTCAAAGTTCCATCTCTATGGTTTGTTTCCTCTTGAAGTACCCCATGCAGAGACTGGTGAGAAACACTTTCGTTTGAAAGGGGTTGCCAAGCTTCCAAAAAAATACTAGTTTGCTGAAATCTCAGCAAACATTTTTTCACCAAACCTTGAGGATACTTGGTGGTAATGATCAGTTCACTAATCCCACTTGGCTGCCCAATTTTTATTCTTCTAGGTTGAAGCATTCGTTCCCAGGAACAGTTTGAATTTTTAGGTTTCACTCTGTTTTCTTCTACATAGATAGCTGTGTTTGGAATTCTAAATCAAACACGGTTTGTGCTAGCTCCTTGAAACTTGACCAAATGTAGTAGTTCTAAGTTCTATCTCTATGGTTTGTTTCCTCTTGAAGTACCCCATGCAGAGATTGGCGAAAAACACTTTCGTTTGAAAGGGGTTGCCAAGCTTCTAAAAAACTACTAGTTTGCTGAAATCTCAGCAAACATTTTTTTACCAAATCTTGATGATACTTGGTGGTAAGGATCAGTTCACTAAGCCCACTTGGCTGCCCAATTATCACTCTTCTGGGTTCAAGCGTTCGTTTCCAGGAACAGTCTGAATTTTTAGGTTTCACTCTGTTTTCTCCTACATAGATAGCTGTGTTTGGAATTCTAAATCAAACACGGTTTGTGCTACCTCCTTGAAACTTGACCAAATGAAGTAGTTCTAAGTTCTATCTCTATGGATTGTTTCCTCTTGAAGTACCCCATGCAGAGACTGGCGAAAAACACTTTCGTTTGAAAGGGGTTGCCAAGCTTCCAAAAAACTACTAGTTTCCTGAAATCTCAGCAACCTTTTTTTCACCAAATCTTGATGATTCTTGGTGGTAATGATCAGTTCACTAATCCCACTTGGCTGCCCAGTTTTTATTCTTCTAGTTTGAAGCATTCGATTCCAGTAACAGTCTGAATTTTTAGGTTTCACTCTGTTTTCTTTTACATAGATGGCTGTGTTTGGAATTCTAAATCAAACACGGTTTGTGCTAGCTCCTTGAAACTTGACCAAATGAATTAGTTCAAAGTTCCAACTCTATGGTTTGTTTCCTCTTGAAGTACCCCATGCAGAAACTGGCGAAAAACACTTTCGTTTGAAAGGGGTTGCCAAGTTTCCAAAAAAATACTAGTTTGCTGAAATCTCAGCAAACATTTTTTCACCAAATCTTGATGATACTTGGTGGTAATGATCAGATCACTAAGACCACTTGGCTGCCCAATTTTTATTCTTCTAGGTTGAAGCATTCGTTTCCAGTAACAGTTTGAATTTTTAGGTTTCACTCTGTTTTCTCCTACATAGATAGCTGTGTTTGGAATTCTAAATCAAACACGGTTTGTGCTACCTCCTTGAAACTTGACCAAATGAAGTAGTTCTAAGTTCTATCTCTATGGATTGTTTCCTCTTGAAGTACCCCATGCAGAGACTGGCGAAAAACACTTTCGTTTGAAAGGGGTTGCCAAGCTTCCAAAAAACTACTAGTTTGCTGAAATCTCAGCAAACATTTTTTCACCAAATCTTGATGATACTTGGTTGTAATGATCAGTTCACCAATCCAACTTGGCTGCCCAGTTTTTATTCTTCTAGGTTGAAGCATTCGTTTCCAGTAACAGTCTGAATTTTTAGGTTTCACTCTGTTTTCTTTTACATAGATAGCTGTGTTTGGAATTCTAAATCAAACACGGTTTGTGCTAGCTCCTTGAAAGTTGACCAAATGAATTAGTTCAAAGTTCCATCTCTATGGTTTGTTTCCTCTTGAAGTACCCCATGCAGAGACTGGCGAGAAACACTTTCCTTTGAAAGTGGTTTCCAAGCTTTCAAAAAATACTAGTTTGCTGAAATCTCAGCAAACATTTTTTTACCAAATCTTGATGATACTTGGTGGTAATGATCAGTTCACTAAGCCCACTTGGCTTCCCAATTTTCACTCTTCTAGGTTCTATCGTTCGTTCCCAGGAACAGTTTGAATTTTTAGGTTTCACTCTGTTTTCTCCTACATAGATAGCTGTGTTTGGAATTCTAAATCAAACACGGTTTGTGCTAGCTCCTTGAAACGTGACCAAATGAAGTAGTTCTTAGTTCTGTCTCTATGGATTTTTTCCTCTTGAAGAACCCCATGCAGAGACTGGCGAAAAACACTTTTGTTTGAAAGGGGTTGCCAAGCTTCCAAAAAACTACTAGTTTGCTGAAATCTCAGCAAACATTGTTTCACCAAATCTTGATGATACTTGGTGGTAATGATCAGTTCACTAATCCCACTTGGCTCCCCAGTTTTTATTCTTCTAGTTTGAAGCATTCGTTTCCAGTAACAGTCTGAATTTTTAGGTTTCACTCTGTTTTCTTTTACATAGATAGCTGTGTGTGGAATTCTAAATCAAACACGGTTTGTGCTAGCTCCTTGAAACTTGACCAAATGAATTAGTTCAAAGTTCCATCTCTATGGTTTGTTTCCTCTTGAAGTACCCCATGCAGAAACTGGCGAAAAACACTTTCGTTTGAAAGGGGTTGCCATGCTTCCAAAAAAATACTAGTTTGCTGAAATCTCAGCAAACATTTTTTCACCAAATCTTGATGATACTTGGTGGTAATGATCAGTTCACTAATCCCACTTTTCTGTCCAATTTTTATTCTTCTAGGTTGAAGCATTCGTTTCCAGTAACAGTTTGAATTTTTAGGTTTCACTCTGTTTTCTCCTACGTAGATAGCTGTGTTTGGAATTCTAAATCAAACACGGTTTCTGCTAGCTCCTTGAAACTTGACCAAATGAAGTAGTTCTAAGTTCCATCTCTATGGTTTGTTTCCTCTTGAAGTACCCCATGCAGAGACTGGCGAAAAACACTTTCGTTTGAAAGGGATTGCCAAGCTTCCAAAAAACTACTAGTTTGCTGAAATCTCAGCAAACATTTTTTCACCAAATCTTGATGATACTTGGTGGTATTGATCAGTTCACTAAGCCCACTTGGCTGCCCGATTTTCACTCTTCTAGGTTCAAGCCTTCGTTTCCAGTAACACTTTGAATTTTTAGGTTTCACTCTGTTTTCTGCTATATAGATAGATGTGTTTGAAACTCTAAATCAAACACGGTTTTTCCTAGCTCCTTGAAACTTGACCAAATGAAATAGTTCTAAGTTCTATCTCCTTGGTTTGTTTCCTCTTGAAGTACCCCATGCAGAGACTGGCGAAAACCACTTTCGTTTGAAAGGGGTTGCCAAGCTTCCAAAAAACTACTAGTTTGCTGAAATCTCAGCAAATATTTTTTCACCAAATCTTGATGATACTTGGTGGTAATGATCAGTTCACTAAGCCCACTTGGCTGCCCAATTTTTATTCTTCTAGGTTGAAGCATTTGTTTCCAGTAACAGTTTGAATTTTTAGGTTTCACTCTGTTTTCTCCTACATAGAGAGCTGTGTTTGGAATTCTAAATCAAACACGGATTGTGCTAGCTCCTTGAAACTTGACCAAATGAAGTAGTTCTAAGTTCTATCTCTATGGTTTGTTTCCTCTTGAAGTACCCCATGCAGAGACTGGCGAAAAACACTTTCGTTTGAAAGGGGTTGCCAAGCTTCCAAAAAACTACTAGTTTGCTGAAATCTCAGCAAACATTTTTTCACCAAATCTTGTTGATACTTGGTGGTAATGATCAGTTCACTAAGCCCACTTGTCTACCCAATTTTCACTCTTCTAGGTTAAAGCGTTCGTTTCCAGTAACAGTTTGAATTTTTAGCTTTCACTCTGTTTTCTCCTACATAGATAGCTGTGTTTGGAATTCTAAATCAAACACGGATTGTGCTAGCTCCTTGAAACTTGACCAAATGAAGTAGTTCTAAGTTCCATCTCTATGGTTTGTTTCCTCTTTAAGTACCCCATGCAGAGACTGGCGAAAAACACTTTCGTTGAAAGGGGTTGCCAAGCTTCCAAAAACCTACTAGTTTGCTGAAATCTCAGCAAACATTTTTTCACCAAATCTTGATGATACTTGGTGGTAATGATCAGTTCACTAAGCCCACTTGGCTGCCCAATTTTCACTCTTCTAGGTTCTATCGTTCGTTCCCAGGAACAGTTTGAATTTTTAGGTTTCACTCTGTTTTCTCCTACATAGATAGCTGTGTTTGGAATTCTAAATCAAACACGGTTTGTGCTAGCTCCCTGAAACTTGACCAAATGAAGTAGTTCTAAGTTCTGTCTCTATGGATTTTTTCCTCTTGAAGTACCCCATGCAGAGACTGGCGAAAAACACTTTCGTTTGAAAGGGGTTGCAAAGCTTCCAAAAAACTACTAGTTTGCTGAAATCTCAGCAAACATTTTTTCACCAAATCTTGATGATACTTGGTGGTAATGATCAGTTCACTAATCCCACTTGGCTGCCCAGTTTTTATTCTTCTAGTTTGAAGCATTCGTTTCCAGTAACAGTCTGAATTTTTAGGTTTCACTCTGTTTTCTTTTACATAGATAGCTGTGTTTGGAATTCTAAATCAAACACGGTTTGTGCTAGCTCCTTGAAACTTGACCAAATGAATTAGTTCAAAGTTCCATCTCTATGGTTTGTTTCCTCTTGAAGTACCCCATGCAGAAACTGGCGAAAAACACTTTCGTTTGAAAGGGGTTGCCAAGCTTCCAAAATAATACTAGTTTGCTGACATCTCAGCAAACATTTTTTCACCAAATCTTGATGATACTTGGTGGTAATGATCAGTTCACTAATCCCACTTGGCTGCCCAATTTTTATTCTTCTAGGTTGAAGCATTCGTTTCCAGTAACAGTTTGAATTTTTAGGTTTCACTCTGTTTTCTCCTACATAGATAGCTGTGTTTGGAATTCTAAATCAAACACGGTTTGTGCTAGCTCCTTGAAACTTGAACAAATGAAGTAGTTCTAAGTTCTGTCTCTATGGATTTTTTCCTCTTGAAGAACCCCATGCAGAGACTGGTGAAAAACACTTTCGTTTGAAAGGGGTTGCCAAGCTTCCAAAAAGTAATAGTTTGCTGAAATATCAGCAAACATTGTTTCACCAAATCTTGATGAACCTTGGTGGTAATGATCAGTTCACTAAGCCCACTTGGCTGCCCAATTTTTATTCTTCTAGGTTGAAGCATTCGTTTCCAGTAACAGTTTGAATTTTTATGTTTCACTCTGTTTTCTCCTACATAGATAGCTGTGTTTGGAATTCTAAATCAAACACGGTTTCTGCTAGCTCCTTGAAACTTGACCAAATGAAGTAGTTCTAAGTTCCATCTCTATGGTTTGTTTCCTCTTGAAGTACCCCATGCAGAGACTGGCGAAAAACACTTTCGATTGAAAGGGGTTGCCAAGCTTCCAAAAAACTGCTAGTTTGCTGAAGCAAACATTTTTTCACCAAATCTTGATGATACTTGGTGGTAATGATCAGTTCTCTAAGCCCACTTGGCTGCCCAATATTCACTCTTCTAGGTTCAAGTGTTCGTTTCTAGTAACAGTTTGAATTTTTAGGTTTCACTCTGTTTTCTCCTACATAGATAGTTGTGTTTGGAATTCTAAATCAAACACGGTTTGTGCTAGCTCCTTGAATAATGACCACATAAAGTAGTTCTAAGTTCTATCTCTATGGTTTGTTTCCTTTTGAAGTACCCCGTGCAGAGACTGGCAAAAAAACACTTTCGTTTGAAAGGGGTTGCCAAGCTTCCAAAAAACTACTAGTTTGCTGAAACCTCAGCAAACATTTTTTCACCAAATCTTGATGATACTTGGTGGTAATGATCAGTTCACTAAGCCCACTTGGCAGCCCAATTTTCACTCTTCTAGGTTCAAGTGTTCGTTTCTAGTAACATTTTGAATTTTTAGGTTTCACTCTGTTTTCTCCTACATAGATAGTTGTGTTTGGAATTCTAAATCAAACACGGTTTGTGCTAGCTCCTTGAATCTTGACCACATGAAGTAGTTCTAAGTTCTATCTCTATGGTTTGTTTCCTCTTGAAGTACCCCATGCAGAGACTGGCGAAAAACACTTTCGTTTGAAAGGGGTTGCCAAGCTTCCAAAATACTACCAGTTTGCTGAAATCTCAGCAAACATTTTTTCACCAAATCTTGATGATACTTGGTGGTAATGATCAGTTCACTAATCCCACATGGCTGCCCAATTTTTATTCTTCTAATTTGAAGCAATCGTTTCCAGTAACAGTTTGAATTTTTAGGATTCACTCCGTTTTCTCCTACATAGATAGCTGTGTTTGCAATTCTAAATCAAACACGGTTTGTGCTAGCTCCGTGAAACTTGACCAAATGAAGTAGTTCTAAGTTCTATCTCTATGGTTGTTTCCTCTTGAAGTACCCCATGCAGAGACTGGTGAAAAACACTTTCGATTGAAAGGGGTTGCCAAGCTTCCAAAAAAATACTAGTTTGCTGAAATCTCAGCAAACATTTTTTCACCAAATCTTGATGATACTTGGTGGTAATGATCAGTTCACTAAGCCCACTTGGCTGCCCAATTTTCACTCTTCTAGGTTCAAGTGTTCGTTTCTAGTAACAGTTTGAATTTTTAGGTTTCACTCTGTTTTCTCCTACATAGATAGCTGTGTTTGGAATTCTAAATCAAACACGGTTTGTGCTAGCTCCTTGATACTTGACCAAATGAAGTAGTTCTAAGTTCTATCTCTATGGTTTGTTTCCTCTTGAAGTACCCCATGCAGAGACTGGCAAAAAAAAACTTTCGTTTGAAAGGGGTTGCCAAGCTTCCAAAATAATACTAGTTTGCTGACATCTCAGCAAACATTTTTTCACCAAATCTTGATGATACTTGGTGGTAATGATCAGTTCACTAATCCCACTTGGCTGCCCAATTTTTATTCTTCTAGGTTGAAGCATTCGTTTCCAGTAACAGTTTGAATTTTTAGGTTTCACTCTGTTTTCTCCTACATAGATAGCTGTGTTTGGAATTCTAAATCAAACACGGTTTGTGCTAGCTCCTTGAAACTTGAACAAATGAAGTAGTTCTAAGTTCTGTCTCTATGGATTTTTTCCTCTTGAAGAACCCCATGCAGAGATTGGCGAAAAACACTTTCGTTTGAAAGGGGTTGCCAAGCTTCCAAAAAGTACTAGTTTGCTGAAATCTCAGCAAACATTGTTTCACCAAATCTTGATGATACTTGGTGGTAATGATCAGTTCACTAAGCCCACTTGGCTGCCCAATTTTTATTCTTCTAGGTTGAAGCATTCGTTTCCAGTAACAATTTGAATTTTTATGTTTCACTCTGTTTTCTCCTACATAGATAGCTGTGTTTGGAATTCTAAATCAAACACGGTTTCTGCTAGCTCCTTGAAACTTGACCAAATGAAGTAGTTCTAAGTTCCATCTCTATGGTTTGTTTCCTCTTGAAGTACCCCATGCAGAGACTGGCGAAAAACACTTTCGATTGAAAGGGGTTGCCAAGCTTCCAAAAAACTACTAGTTTGCTGAAGCAAACATTTTTTCACCAAATCTTGATGATACTTGGTGGTAATGATCAGTTCTCTAAGCCCACTTGGCTGCCCAATATTCACTCTTCTAGGTTCAAGTGTTCGTTTCTAGTAACAGTTTGAATTTTTAGGTTTCACTCTGTTTTCTCCTACATAGATAGTTGTGTTTGGAATTCTAAATCAAACACGGTTTGTGCTAGCTCCTTGAATAATGACCACATAAAGTAGTTCTAACTTCTATCTCTATGGTTTGTTTCCTTTTGAAGTACCCCGTGCAGAGACTGGCAAAAAAACACTTTCGTTTGAAAGGGGTTGCCAAGCTTCCAAAAAACTACTAGTTTGCTGAAACCTCAGCAAACATTTTTTCACCAAATCTTGATGATACTTGGTGGTAATGATCAGTTCACTAAGCCCACTTGGCTGCCCAATTTTCACTCTTCTAGGTTCAAGTGTTCGTTTCTAGTAACATTTTGAATTTTTAGGTTTCACTCTGTTTTCTCCTACATAGATAGTTGTGTTTGGAATTCTAAATCAAACACGGTTTGTGCTAGCTCCTTGAATCTTGACCACATGAAGTAGTTCTAAGTTCTATCTCTATGGTTTGTTTCCTCTTGAAGTACCCCATGCAGAGACTGGCGAAAAACACTTTCGTTTGAAAGGGGTTGCCAAGCTTCCAAAAAACTACCAGTTTGCTGAAATCTCAGCAAACATTTTTTCACCAAATCTTGATGATACTTGGTGGTAATGATCAGTTCACTAATCCCACATGGCTGCCCAATTTTTATTCTTCTAATTTGAAGCAATCGTTTCCAGTAACAGTTTGAATTTTTAGGATTCACTCCGTTTTCTCCTACATAGATAGCTGTGTTTGCAATTCTAAATCAAACACGGTTTGTGCTAGCTCCGTGAAACTTGACCAAATGAAGTAGTTCTAAGTTCTATCTCTATGGTTGTTTCCTCTTGAAGTACCCCATGCAGAGACTGGTGAAAAACACTTTCGATTGAAAGGGTTGCCAAGCTTCCAAAAAACTACTAGTTTGCTGAAATCTCAGCAAACATTTTTTCACCAAATCTTGATGATACTTGGTGGTAATGATCAGTTCACTAAGCCCACTTGGCTGCCCAATTTTCACTCTTCTAGGTTCAAGTGTTCGTTTCTAGTAACAGTTTGAATTTTTAGGTTTCACTCTGTTTTCTCCTACATAGATAGCTGTGTTTGGAATTCTAAATCAAACACGGTTTGTGCTAGCTTCTTGAATCTTGACCACATAAAGTAGTTCTAAGTTCTATCTCTATGGTTTGTTTCCTCTTGAAGTACCCCATGCAGAGACTGGCGAAAAACACTTTCTTTTGAAAGGGGTTGCCAAGCTTCCAAAAAACTACTAGTTTGCTGAAATCTCAGCAAACATTTTTTCAACAAATATTGATGATACTTGGTGGTAATGATCAGTTCACTAATCCCACATGGCTGCCCAATTTTTATTCTTCTAGGTTGAAGCATTCGTTTCCAGTAACAGTTTGAATTTTTATGTTTCACTCTGTTTTCTCCTACATAGATAGCTGTGTTTGGAATTCTAAATCAAACACGGTTTGTGCTAGCTCCTTGATACTTGACCAAATGAAGTAGTTCTAAGTTCTATCTCTATGGTTTGTTTCCTCTTGAAGTACCCCATGCAGAGACTGGCAAAAAAAAACTTTCGTTTGAAAGGGGTTGCCAAGCTTCCAAAATAATACTAGTTTGCTGACAATCAGCAAACATTTTTTCACCAAATCTTGATGATACTTGGTGGTAATGATCAGTTCACTAATCCCACTTGGCTGCCCAATTTTTATTCTTCTAGGTTGAAGCATTCGTTTCCAGTAACAGTTTGAATTTTTAGGTTTCACTCTGTTTTCTCCTACATAGATAGCTGTGTTTGGAATTCTAAATCAAACACGGTTTGTGCTAGCTCCTTGAAACTTGAACAAATGAAGTAGTTCTAAGTTCTGTCTCTATGGATTTTTTCCTCTTGAAGAACCCCATGCAGAGACTGGCGAAAAACACTTTCGTTTGAAAGGGGTTGCCAAGCTTCCAAAAAGTACTAGTTTGCTGAAATCTCAGCAAACATTGTTTCACCAAATCTTGATGATACTTGGTGGTAATGATCAGTTCACTAAGCGCACTTGGTTGCCCAATTTTCACTCTTCTAGGTTCAAGTGTTCGTTTCTAGTAACAGTTTGAATTTTTAGGTTTCACTCTGTTTTCTCCTACATAGATAGTTGTGTTTGGAATTCTAAATCAAACACGGTTTGTGCTAGCTTCTTGAATCTTGACCACATAAAGTAGTTCTAAGTTCTATCTCTATGGTTTGTTTCGTCTTGAAGTACCCCATACAGAGACTGGCGAAAAACACTTTCTTTTGAAAGGGGTTGCCAAGCTTCCAAAAAACTACTAGTTTGCTGAAATCTCAGCAAACATTTTTTCAACAAATATTGATGATACTTGGTGGTAATGATCAGTTCACTAATCCCACATGGCTGCCCAATTTTTATTCTTCTAGGTTGAAGCATTCGTTTCCAGTAACAGTTTGAATTTTTACGTTTCACTCTGTTTTCTCCTACATAGATAGCTGTGTTTGGAATTCTAAATCAAACACGGTTTGTGCTAGTTCCTTGATACTTGACCAAATGAAGTAGTTCTAAGTTCTATCTCTATGGTTTGTTTCCTCTTGAAGTACCCCATGCAGAGACTGGCAAAAAAAAACTTTCGTTTGAAAGGGGTTGCCAAGCTTCCAAAATAATACTAGTTTGCTGACATCTCAGCAAACATTTTTTCACCAAATCTTGATGATACTTGGTGGTAATGATCAGTTCACTAATCCCACTTGGCTGCCCAATTTTTATTCTTCTAGGTTGAAGCATTCGTTTCCAGTAACAGTTTGAATTTTTAGGTTTCACTCTGTTTTCTCCTACATAGATAGCTGTGTTTGGAATTCTAAATCAAACACGGTTTGTGCTAGCTCCTTGAAACTTGAACAAATGAAGTAGTTCTAAGTTCTGTCTCTATGGATTTTTTCCT
Source organism: Callospermophilus lateralis (assembly GCF_048772815.1). Lineage (NCBI taxonomy): Eukaryota > Metazoa > Chordata > Mammalia > Rodentia > Sciuridae > Callospermophilus > Callospermophilus lateralis. The sequence continues at coordinate 15,284 of NW_027513977.1, read as the reverse complement.
CTTGAAGAACCCCATGCAGAGACTGGCGAAAAACACTTTCGTTTGAAAGGGGTTGCCAAGCTTCCAAAAAGTACTAGTTTGCTGAAATCTCAGCAAACATTGTTTCACCAAATCTTGATGATACTTGGTGGTAATGATCAGTTCACTAAGCCCACTTGGCTGCCCAATTTTTATTCTTCTAGGTTGAAGCATTCGTTTCCAGTAACAGTTTGAATTTTTAAGTTTCACTCTGTTTTCTCCTACATAGATAGCTGTGTTTGGAATTCTAAATCAAACACGGTTCCTGCTAGCTCCTTGAAACTTGACCAAATGAAGTAGTTCTAAGTTCCATCTCTATGGTTTGTTTCCTCTTGAAGTACCCCATGCAGAGACTGGCGAAAAACACTTTCGATTGAAAGGGGTTGCCAAGCTTCCAAAAAACTACTAGTTTGCTGAAGCAAACATTTTTTCACCAAATCTTGATGATACTTGGTGGTAATGATCAGTTCTCTAAGCCCACTTGGCTGCCCAATATTCACTCTTCTAGGTTCAAGTGTTCGTTTCTAGTAACAGTTTGAATTTTTAGGTTTCACTCTGTTTTCTCCTACATAGATAGTTGTGTTTGGAATTCTAAATCAAACACGGTTTGTGCTAGCTCCTTGATAATGACCACATAAAGTAGTTCTAAGTTCTATCTTTATGGTTTGTTTCCTCTTGAAGTACCCCATGCAGAGACTGGCGAAAAACACTTTCTTTTGAAAGGGGTTGCCAAGCTTCCAAAAAACTACTAGTTTGCTGAAATCTCAGCAAACATTTTTTCACCAAATCTTGATGATACTTGGTGGTAATGATCAGTTCACTAATCCCACATGGCTGCCCAATTTTTATTCTTCTAGGTTGAAGTATTCGTTTCCAGTAACAGTTTGAATTTTTTGGTTTCACTCTGTTTTCTCCTACATAGATAGCTGTGTTTGGAATTCTAAATCAAACACGGTTTGTGCTAGCTCCTTGATACTTGACCAAATGAAGTAGTTCTAAGTTCTATCTCTATGGTTTGTTTCCTCTTGAAGCACCCCATGCAGAGACTGGCAAAAAACACTTTCGTTTGAAAGGGGTTTCCCAGCTTCCAAATAACTACTAGTTTGCTGAAATCTCAGCAAACATTTTTTCACCAAATATTGATGATACATGGTGGTAATGATCAGTTCACTAATCCCACATGGCTGCCCAATTTTTATTCTTCTAATTTGAAGCATTCGTTTCCAGTAACAGTTTGAATTTTTAGGTTTCACTCTGTTTTCTCCTACATAGATAGCTGTGTTTGCAATTCTAAATCAAACACGGTTTGTGCCAGCTCCTTGAAACTTGACCAAATGAAGTAGTTCTAAGTTCTATCTCTATGGTTGTTTCCTCTTGAAGTACCCCATGCAGAGACTGGCGAAAAACACTTTCGATTGAAAGGGGTTGCCAAGCTTCCAAAAAACTACTAGTTTGCTGAAACCTCAGCAAACATTTTTTCACCAAATCTTGATGATACTTGGTGGTAATGATCAGTTCACTAAGCCCACTTGGCTGCACGATTTTCACTCTTCTAGGTTCAAGCGTTCGTTTCCAGTAACACTTTAAATTTTTAGGTTTCACTCTGTTTTCTCCTACATAGATAGTTGTGTTTGGAATTCTAAATCAAACACGGTTTGTGCTAGCTCCTTGAAACTTGACAAAATGAGGTAGTTCTAAGTTCTATCTCTATGGTTTGTTTCCTCTTGAAGTACCCCATGCAGAGACTGGCGAACAACACTTTCGTTTGAAAGGGGTTGCCAAGATTCCAAATAACTACTAGTTTGCTGAAATCTCAGCAAATATTTTTTCACCAAATCTTGATGATACTTGGTGGTAATGATCAGTTCACTAATCCCACATGGCTGCCCAATTTTTATTCTTCTAGTTTGAAGCATTCGTTTCCAGTAACAGTCTGAATTTTTAGGTTTCACTCTGTTTTCTTTTACATAGATAGCTGTGTTTGGAATTCTAAATCAAACACGGTTTGTGCTAGCTCCTTGAAACTTGACCAAATGAATTAGTTCAAAGTTCCATCTCTATGGTTTGTTTCCTCTTGAAGTACCCCATGCAGAGACTGGCGAGAAACACTTTCGTTTGAAAGGGGTTGCCAAGCTTCCAAAAAAATACTAGTTTGCTGAAATCTCAGCAAACATTTTTTCACCAAAACTTGAGGATACTTGGTGGTAATGATCAGTTCACTAATCCCACTTGGCTGCCCAATTTTTATTCTTCTAGGTTGAATCATTCGTTCCCAATAACAGTTTGAATTTTTAGGTTTCACTCTGTTTTCTCCTACATAGATAGCTGTGTTTGGAATTCTAAATCAAACACGGTTTGTGCTAGCTCCTTGAAACTTGACCAAATGTAGTAGTTCTAAGTTTCTATCTCTATGGTTTGTTTCCTCTTGAAGTACCCCATGCAGAGATTGGCGAAAAACACTTTCGTTTGAAAGGGGTTGCCAAGCTTCCAAAAAACTACTAGTTTGCTGAAATCTCAGCAAACATTTTTTTACCAAATCTTGATGATACTTGGTGGTAAGGATCAGTTCACTAAGCCCACTTGGCTGCCCAATTATCACTCTTCTGGGTTCAAGCGTTCGTTTCCAGGAACAGTCTGAATTTTTAGGTTTCACTCTGTTTTGTCCTACATAGATAGCTGTGTTTTGGAATTCTAAATCAAACACGGTTTGTGCTAGCTCCTTGAAACTTGACCAAATGAAGTACTTCTAAGTTCTATCTCTATGGTTTGTTTCCTCTTGAAGTACGCCATGCAGAGACTGGCGAAAAACACTTTCGTTTGAAAGGGGTTGCCAAGTTTCCAAAAAAATACTAGTTTGCTGAAATCTCAGCAAACATTTTTTCACCAAATCTTGATGATACTTGGTGGAAATGATCAGCTCACTAATCCCACTTGGGCTGCCCAATTTTATTCTTCTAGGTTGAAGCATTCGTTTCCAGTAACAGTTTGAATTTTTAGGTTTCACTCTGTTTTCTCCTACATAGATAGCTGTGCTTGGAATTCTAAATCAATCACGGTTTGTGCTAGCTCCTTGAAACTTGACCAAATGAAGTACTTCTAAGTTCTATCTCTATGGTTTGTTTCCTCTTGAAGTACCCCATGCAGAGACTGGCGAAAAACACTTTCGTTTGAAAGGGGTTGCCAAGCTTCCAAAAAACTACTAGTTTGCTGAAATCTCAGCAAACATTTTTTCACCAAACCTTCATGATATATGGTGGTAATGATCAGTTCACTAAGCCCACTTGGCTGCCCAATTTTCACTCTTCTAGGTTCAAGCGTTCGTTTCCAGTAACAGTTTGAATTTTTAGGTTTCACTCTGTTTTCTCCTACATAGATAGCTGTGTTTTGAATTCTAAATCAAAACACGGTTTGGGCTAGCTCCTTGAAACTTGACCAAATGAAGTACTTCTAAGTTCTATCTCTATGGTTTGATTCCTCTTGAAGTACCCCATGAAGAGACTGGCGAAAAACACTTTCGTTTGAAAGGGGTTGCCAAGCTTCCAAAAAACTACTAGTTTGCTGAAATCTCAGCAAATATTTTTTCACCAAATCTTGATGATACTTGGTGGTAATGATCACTTCACTAAGCCCACTTGGCTGCCCAATTTTCACTCTTCTAGGTTCAACCGTTCGTTTCCAGTAACACTTTCCATTTTTACTTTTCACTCTGTTTTCTGCTATATAGATAGATGTGTTTGAAACTCTAAATCAAACACGTTTTTTGCTAGCTCCTTGAAACTTGACCAAATGAAGTAGTTCTACGTTCTATCTCTATGGTTTGTTTCCTCTTGAAGTACCCCATGCAGAGACTGGCGAAAAACACTTTTGTTTGAAAGGGGTTGCCAAGCTTCCCAAAAACTACTAGTTTGCTGAAATCTCAGCAAACATTTTTTCATCAAATCTTGATGATACTTGGTGGTAATGATCAGTTCACTAAGCCCACTTGTCTGCCCAATTTTCACTCTTCTAGCTTCAAGCGTTCGTTTACAGTAACAGTTTGAATTTTTAGGTTTCACTCTGTTTTCTCCTACATAGATAGCTGTGTTTGGAATTCTAAATCAAACACGATTTGGGCTAGCTCCTTGAAACTTGACCAAATGAAGTACTTCTAAGTTCTATCTCTATGGTTTGTTTCCTCTTGAAGTAAACCATGCAGAGACTGGCGAAAAACACTTTTGTTTGAAAGGGGTTGCCAAGCTTCCAAAAAACTACTAGTTTGCTGAAATCTCAGCAAATATTTTTTCACTAAATCTTGATGATACTTGGTGGTAATGATCAGTTCACTAAGCCCACTTGGCTGCCCAATTTTCACTCTTCCAGGTTCAAGCGTTCGTTTCCAGTAACACTTTCCATTTTTACTTTTCACTCTGTTTTCTGCTATATAGATAGATGTGTTTGAAACTCTAAATCAAACACGTTTTTGCTAGCTCCATGAAACTTGACCAAATGAAGTAGTTCTAAGTTCTATCTCTATGGTTTGTTTCCTCTTGAAGTACTCCATGCAGAGACTGGCGAAACACACTTTCGTTTGAAATGGGTTGCCAAGCTTCCAAAAAACTACTAGTTTGCTGATATCTCAGCAAACATTTTTTCACCAAACCTTGATGATACTTGGGGGTAATGATCAGTTCACTAAGCCCACTTGCCTGCCCAATATTTATTCTTCTAGGTTGAAGCATTCGTTTCCAGTAACAGTTTGAATTTTTAGGTTTCACTCTGTTTTCTCCTACATAGATAGCTGTGTTTTGAATTCTAAATCAAACACGGTTTGGGCTAGCTCCTTGAAACTTGACCAAATGAAGTACTTCTAAGTTCTATCTCTATGGTTTGATTCCTCTTGAAGTACCCCATGAAGAGACTGGCGAAAAACACTTTCGTTTGAAAGGGGTTGCCAAGCTTCCAAAAAACTACTAGTTTGCTGAAATCTCAGCAAACATTTTTTCACCAAATCTTGATGATACTTGGTGGTAAATATCAGTTAACTAAGCCCACTTGGCTGCCCAATTTTCACTCTTCTAGGTTCAAGCGTTCGTTTCCAGTAACACTTTGAATTTTTAGGTTTCACTCTGTTTTCTCCTACATAGATAGTTGTGTTTGGAATTCTAAATCAAACACGGTTTGTGCTAGCTCCTTGAAACTTGACCAAATGAATTAGTTCTAAGTTCCATCTCTATGGTTTGTTTCCTCTTGAAGTACCCCATGCAGAGACTGGCGAAAAACACTTTCGTTTGAAAGGGGTTGCCAAGCTTCCAAAAAACTACTAGTTTGCTGAAATCTCAGCAAACATTTTTTCACCAAATCTTGATGATACTTGGTGGTAATGATCAGTTCACTAATCCCACTTGGCTGCCCATTTTTTATTCTTCTAGTTTGAAGCATTCGTTTCCAGTAACAGTTTGAATTTTTAGATTTCACTCTGTTTTCTCCTACATTGATAGCTGTGTTTGGAATTCTAAATCAAACACGGTTTGTGCTAGCTCCTTGAAACTTGACCAAATGAAGTACTTCTAAGTTCTATCTCTATGGTTTGTTTCCTCTTGAAGTACCCCATGCAGAGACTGGCGAAAAACACTTTCGTTTGAAAGGGGTTGCCAAGCTTCCAAAACACTACTAGTTTGCTGAAATCTCAGCAAACATTTTTTCACCAAATCTTGATGATACTTGGTGGTAATGATCAGTTCACTAAGCCCACTTGGCTGCCCAATTTTCACTCTTCTGGGTTCAAGCGTTCGTTTCCAGGAACAGTCTGAATTTTTAGCTTTCACTCTCTTTTCTCCTACATAGATAGCTGTGTTTGGAATTCTAAATCAAACACGGTTTGTACTAGCTCCTTGAAACTTGACCAAATGAAGTAGTTCTAAGTTCTATCTCTATGGTTTGTTTCCTCTTGAAGTACCACATTCAGAGACTGGTGAAAAACACTTTCGTTTGAAAGGGGTTGCCAAGCTCCAAAAAGCTACTAGTTTCCTGAAATATCAGCAAACATTTTTTCACCAAATCTTGATGATACTTGGTGGTAATGATCAGTTCACTAAGACCACTTGGCTGCCCAATTTTCACTCTTCCAGGTTCAAGCGTTCGTTTCCAGTAACACTTTGAATTTTTAGGTTTCACTCTGTTTTCTGCTATATAGATAGTTGTGTTTGAAACTCTAAATCAAACACGGTTTTTGCGAGCTCCTTGAAACTTGACCAAATGAAGTAGTTCTAAGTTCTATCTCTATGGTTTCTTTCCTCTTGAAGTACCTCATGGAGAAATTGGCAAAAAAAACTTTTGTTTGAAAGGGGTTGCCAAGCTTCCCAAAAACTACTAGTTTGCTGAAATTTCAGCAAACATTTTTTCACCAAATCTTGATGATACTTGGTGGTAATGATCAGTTCACTAAGCCCACTTGTCTGCCCAATTTTCACTCTTCTAGCTTCAAGCGTTCGTTTCCAGTAACAGTTTGAATTTTTAGGTTTCACTCTGTTTTCTCCTACATAGATAGCTGTGTTTGGAATTCTAAATCAAACACGGTTTTGGCTAGCTCCTTGAAACTTGACCAATTGAAGTACTTCTATGTTCTATCTCTATGGTTTTATTCCTCTTGAAGTACCCCATGAAGAGACTGGCGAAAAACATTTTCGTTTGAAAGGGGTTGCCAAGCTTCCAAAAAACTACGAGTTTGCTGAAATCTCAGCAAATATTTTTTCACCAAATCTTGATGATAGTTGGTGGTAATGATCAGTTCACTAAGCCCACTTGGCTGCCCAATTTTCACTTTTCTAGGTTCAAGCGTTCATTTCCAGTAACACTTTCCATTTTTACTTTTCACTCTGTTTTCTGCTATAAAGATAGATGTGTTTGAAACTCTAAATCAAACACGTTTTTGCTAGCTCCTTGAAACTTGACCAAATGAAGTAGTTCTAAGTTCTATATCTATGGTTTGTTTCCTCTTGAAGTACCCCATGCAGAGACTGGCGAAAAACACTTTCGTTTGAAAGGGGTTGCCAAGCTTCCAAAAAACTACTAGTTTGCTGAAATCTCAGCAAATATTTTTTCACCAAATGTTGATGATACTTGGTGGTAATGATCAGTTCACTATTCCCACTTGGCTGCCCAATTTTCACTCTTCTAGGTTCAAGCGTTCGTTTCCAGTAACACTTTGAATTTTTAGGTTTCACTCTGTTTTCTGCTATATAGATAGATGTGTTTGAAACTCTAAATCAAACACGTTTTTGCTAGCTCCTTGAAACTTGACAAAATGAAGTAGTTCTAAGTTGTATCTCTATGGGTTGTTTCTTCGTGAAGTACCCCATGCAGAGACTAGCGAAAAACACTTTCGTTTGAAAGGGGTTGGCAAGCTTCCAAAAAACTACTAGTTTGCTGAAATCTCAGCAAACATTTTTTCACCAAACCTTGATGATACTTGGTGGTAATGATCAGTTCACTAAGCCCACTTGGCTGCCCAATTTTCACTCTTCTTGGTTCAAGGGTTCGTTTCCAGTAACACTTTGAATTTTTAGGTTTCACTCTGTTTTCTCCTACATAGATAGTTGTGTTTGGAATTCTAAATCAAACACGGTTTGTGCTAGCTCCTTGAACTTGACCAAATGAATTAGTTCTAAGTTCCATCTCTATGGTTTGTTTCCTCTTGAAGTACCCCCTGCAGAGACTGGCGAAAAAACACTTTCGTTTGAAAGGGGTTGCCAAGCTTCCAAAAAACTACTAGTTTGCTGAAATCTCAGCAAACATTTTTTCACCAAATCTTGATGATACTTGGTGGTAATGATCAGTTCACTAAGCCCACTTGGCTGCCCAATTTTCACCCTTCTAGGTTCAAGCGTTCGTTTCCAGTAACACTTTCCATTTTTACTTTTCACCCTGTTTTCTGCTATATAGATAGATGTGTTTGAAACTCTAAATCAAACACGTTTTTGCTAGCTCCTTGAAACTTGACCAAATGAAGTAGTTCTAAGTTCTATCTCTATGGTTTGTTTCCTCTTGACGTACCCCATGCAGAGACTGGCGAAACACACTTTCGTTTGAAATGGGTTACCAAGCTTCCAAAAAACTACTAGTTTGCTGATATCTCAGCAAACATTTTTTCACCAAACCTTGATGATACTTGGTGGTAATGATCAGTTCACTAAGCCCACTTGGCTGCCCAATATTTATACTTCTAGGTTGAAGCATTCGTTTCCAGTTACAGTTTGAATTTTTAGGTTTCACTCTGTTTTCTCCTACATAGATAGCTGTGCTTGGAATTCTAAATCAAACACGGTTTGTGCTAGCTCCTTGAAACTTGACCAAATGAAGTAGTTCTAAGTTCTATCTATGGTTTGTTTCCTCTTGAAGTACCCCATGCAGAGACTGGCGAAAAACACTTTCATTTGAAAGCGGTTGCCAAGCTCCAAAAAGTTACTAGTTTCCTGAAATCTCAGCAAACATTTTTTCACCAAATCTTGATGATACTTGGTGGTAATGATAAGTTCACGAAGCCCACTTGGCTGCCCAATTTTCACTCTTCTAGGTTCAAGCGTTCGTTTCCAGTATCACTTTGATTTTTTGGGTTTCACTCTGTTTTCTGCTATATAGATACATGTGTTTGAAACTCTAAATCAAACACGGTTTTTGCTAGCTCCTTGAAACTTTACCAAATGAAGTATTTCTAAGTTCTATCTCTATGGTTTGTTTCCTCTTGAAGTACCCAATGCAGAGACTGGCGAAAAACACTTTCGTTTGAAAGGGGTTGCCAAGCTTCCAAAAAACTACTAGTTTGCTGAAATCCCAGCAAACATTTTTTCACAAATCTTGATGATACTTGGTGGTAATGATCAGTTCACCAATCCCACTTGGCTGCCCAATTTTTATTCTTCTAGGTTGAAGCATTCGTTTCCAGTAACAGTTTGAAATTTTAGGTTTCACTCTGTTTTCTCCTACATAGATAGCTGTGTTTGGAATTCTAAATCAAACACGTTTTGTGCTAGCTCCTTGAAACTTGACAAAATGAAGTAGTTCTAAGTTCTATCTCTATAGTTTGTTTCCTCTTGAAGTATCCCATGCAGAGACGGGCGAAAAACACTTTCTTTTGAAAGGGGTTGCCAAGCTTCCAAAAAACTACTAGTTTGCTGAAATCTCAGCAAACATTTTTTCACCAAACCTTCATGATATATGGTGGTAATGATCAGTTCACTAAGCCCACTTGGCTGCCGAATTTTCACTCTTCTAGGTTCAAGCATTCGTTTTCAGTAACAGTTTGAATTTTTAGGTTTCACTCTGTTTTCTCCTACATAGATAGCTGTGTTTTGAATTCTAAATCAAACACGGTTTGGGCTAGCTCCTTGAAACTTGACCAAATGAAGTAGTTCTAAGTTCTATCTCTACGGTTTGATTCCTCTTGAAGTACCCCATGAAGAGACTGGCGAAAAACACTTTCGTTTGAAAGGGGTTGCCAAGCTTCCAAAAAACTACTAGTTTGCTGAAATCTCAGCAAATATTTTTTCACCAAATCTTGATGATACTTGGTGGTAATGATCAGTTCACGAAGCCCACTTGGCTGCCCAATTTTCATTCTTCTAGTTCAAGCGTTCGTTTCCAGTATCACTTTGAATTTTTGGGTTTCACTCTGTTTTCTGCTATATAGATAGCTGTGTTTGGAATTCTAAATCAAACACGGTTTGTGCTAGCTCCTTGAAACTTGAACAAATGAATTAGTTCTAAGTTCCATCTCTATGGTTTGTTTCCTCTTGAAGTACCCCATGCAGAGACTGGCGAAAAACACTTTCGTTTGAAAGGGGTTGCCAAGCTTCCAAAAAACTACTAGTTTGCTGAAATCTCAGCAAACATTTTTTCACCAAATCTTGATGATACATGGTGGTAATGATCAGTTCACTAATCCCACTTGGCTGCCCAGTTTTTATTCTTCTAGTTTGAAGCATTCGTTTCCAGTAACAGTCTGAATTTTTAGGTTTCACTCTGTTTTCTTTTACATAGATAGCTGTGTTTGGAATTCTGAATCAAACACGGTTTGTGCTAGCTCCTTGAAACTTGACCAAATGAATTAGTTCAAAGTTCCATCTCTATGGTTTGTTTCCTCTTGAAGTACCCCATGCAGAGACTGGCGAGAAACACTTTCGTTTGAAAGGGGTTTCCAAGCTTAAAAAAAATACTAGTTTGCTGAAATCTCAGCAAACATTTTTTCACCAAATCTTGATGATACGTGGTGGTAATGATCAGTTCACTAATCCCACTTGGCTGCCCAATTTTTATTATTCTAGGTTGAAGCATTCATTTCCAGTAACAGTTTGAATTTTTAGGTTTCACTCTCTTTTCTCCTACATAGATAGCTGTGTTTGGAATTCTAAATCAAACACGGTTTGTGCTAGCTCCTTGAAACTTGACCAAATGAAGTAGTTCTAAGTTCCATCTCTATGGTTTGTTTCCTCTTGAAGTACCCCATGCAGAGATTGGCGAAAAACACTTTCATTTGAAAGGGGTTGCCAAGCTTCCAAAAAACTACTAGTTTGCTGAAATCTCAGCAAACATTTTTTTACCAAATCTTGATGATACTTGGTGGTAATGATCAGTTCACTAAGCCCACTTGGCTGCCAAATTTTCAATCTTCTGGGTTCAAGCGTTCGTTTCCAGAAACAGTCTGAATTTTTAGGTTTCACTCTGTTTTCTCCTACATAGATAGCTGTGTTTGGAATTCTAAATCAAACACGGTTTGTGCTAGCTCCTTGAAACTTGACCAAATGAAGTAGTTCCAATTTCTATCTCTATGGTTTGTTTCCTCTTGAAGTGCCCCATGCAGAGACTGGCGATAAACACTTTCGAATGAAAGGGGTTGCCAAGCTTCCAAAAACTACTAGTTTGCTGAAATCTAAGCAAACATTGTTTCACCAAATCTTGATGATACTTGGTGGTAATGATCAGTTCACTAAGCCCACTTGGCTGCCGAATTTTCACTCTTCTAGGTTCAAGCGTTCGTTCCCAGGAACAGTTTGAATTTTTAGGTTTCACTCTGTTTTCTCCTACATAGATAGCTGTGTTTGGAATTCTAAATCAAACACGGTTTGTGCTAGCTCCTTGAAACTTGACCAAATGAAGTAGTTCTAAGTTCTATCTCTATGGATTGTTTCCTCTTGAAGTACCCCATGCAGAGACTGGCGAAAAACACTTTCGTTTGAAAGGGGTTGCCAAGCTTCCAAAAAACTACTAGTTTGCTGTATCTCAGCAAACATTTTTTCACCAAATCTTGATGATACTTGGTGGTAATGATCAGTTCACTAATCCCACTTGGCTGCCCAGTTTTTATTCTTCTAGTTTGAAGCATTCGTTTCCAGTAACAGTCTGAATTTTTAGGTTTCACTCTGTTTTCTTTTACATAGATGGCTGTGTTTGGAATTCTAAATCAAACACGGTTTGTGCTAGCTCCTTGAAACTTGACCAAATGAGTTAGTTAAAAGTTCCATCTCTATGGTTTGTTTCCTCTTGAAGTACCCCATGCAGAAACTGGCGAGAAACACTTTCGTTTGAAAGGGGTTGCCAAGCTTCCAAAAAAATACTAGTTTGCTGAAATCTCAGCAAACATTTTTTTCACCAAATCTTGATGATACTTGGTGGTAATGATCAGTTCACTAATCCCACTTGGCTGCCCAATTTTTATTCTTCTAGGTTGAAGCATTCGTTTCCAGTAACAGTTTGAAATTTAGGTTTCACTCTGTTTTCTCCTACATACATAGCTGTGTTTGGAATTCTAAATCAAACACGGTTTGTGCTAGCTCCTTGAAACATGACCAAATGAAGTAGTTCTAAGTTCTATCTCTATGGTTTGTTTCCTCTTGAAGTACCCCATGCACAGACTGGCGAAAAACACTTTCGTTTGAAAGGGGTTGCCAAGCTTCCAAAAAACTACTAGTTTGCTGAAATCTCAGCAAACTTTTTTTTACCAAATTCTGATGATACTTGGTGGTAATGATCAGTTCACTAAGCCCACTTGGCTGCCCAATTTTCACTCTTCTGTGTTCAAGCGTTCGTTTCCAGGAACAGTCTGAATTTTTAGGTTTCACTCTCTTTTCTCCTACATAGATTGCTGTGTTTGGAATTCTAAATCAAACACGGTTTGTGCTAGCTCCTTGAAAATTGACTAAATGAAGTAGTTCTAAGATCTATCTCTATGGTTTGTTTCCTCTTGAAGTACGCCATGCAGAGACTGGCGAAAAACACTTTGGTTTGAAAGGGGTTGCCAAGCTTCCAAAAAAATACTAGTTTGCTGAAATCTCAGCAAACATTGTTTCACCAAATCTTGATGATACTTGGTGGTAATGATCAGTTCACTAAGCCCACTTGGCTGCCCAATTTTCACTCTTCTAGGTTCTATCGTTTGTTCCCAGGAACAGTTTGAATTTTTAGGTTTCAATCTGTTTTCTCCTACATAGATAGCTGTGTTTGGAATTCTAAATCAAACACGGTTTGTGCTAGCTCCTTGAAACTTGACCAAATGAGTTAGTTCAAGGTTCCATCTCTATGGTTTGTTTCCTCTTGAAGTACCCCATGCAGAAACTGGCGAGAAACACTTTCGTTTGAAAGGGGTTGCCAAGCTTCCAAAAAAATACTAGTTTGCTGAAAACTCAGCAAACATTTTTTCACCAAAACTTGATGATACTTGGTGGTAATGATCAGTTCACTAAGCCCACTTGGCTGCCAAATTTTTATTCTTCTAGGTTGAAGCATTCGTTTCCAGTAACAGTTTGAATTTTTAGGTTTCACTCTGTTTTCTCCTACATAGATAGCTGTGTTTGGAATTCTAAATCAAACACGGTTTGTGCTAGCTCCTTGAAACTTGACCAAATGAAGTAGTTCTAAGTTCCATCTCTATGGTTTGTTTCCTCTTGAAGTACCCTATGCAGAGACTGGCGAAAAACACTTTCATTTGAAAGGGGTTGCCAAGCTTCCAAAAAACTACTAGTTTGCTGAAATCTCAGCAAACATTTTTTTACCAAATCTTGATGATACTTGGTGGTAATGATCAGTTCACTAAGCCCACTTGGCTGCCAAATTTTCAATCTTCTGGGTTCAAGCGTTCGTTTCCAGAAACAGTCTGAATTTTTAGGTTTCACTCTGTTTTCTCCTACATAGATAGCTGTGTTTGGAATTCTAAATCAAACACGGTTTGTGCTAGCTCCTTGAAACTTGACCAAATGAAGTAGTTCCAATTTCTATCTCTATGGTTTGTTTCCTCTTGAAGTGCCCCATGCAGAGACTGGCGAAAAACACTTTCGAATGAAAGGGGTTGCCAAGCTTCCAAAAACTACTAGTTTGCTGAAATCTAAGCAAACATTGTTTCACCAAATCTTGATGATACTTGGTGGTAATGATCAGTTCACTAAGCCCACTTGGCTGCCGAATTTTCACTCTTCTAAGTTCAAGCGTTCGTTCCCAGGAACAGTTTGAATTTTTAGGTTTCACTCTGTTTTCTCCTACATAGATAGCTGTGTTTGGAATTCTAAATCAAACACGGTTTGTGCTAGCTCCTTTAAACTTGACCAAATGAAGTAGTTCTAAGTTCTATCTCTATGGATTGTTTCCTCTTGAAGTACCCCATGCAGAGACTGGCGAAAAACACTTTCGTTTGAAAGGGGTTGCCAAGCTTCCAAAAAACTACTAGTTTGCTGTATCTCAGCAAACATTTTTTCACCAAATCTTGATGATACTTGGTGTTAATGATCAGTTCACTAATCCCACTTGGCTGCCCAGTTTTTATTCTTCTAGTTTGAAGCATTCGTTTCCAGTAACAGTCTGAATTTTTAGGTTTCACTCTGTTTTCTTTTACATAGATCGCTGTGTTTGGAATTCTAAATCAAACACGGTTTGTGCTAGCTCCTTGAAACTTGACCAAATGAGTTAGTTCAAAGTTCCATCTCTATGGTTTGTTTCCTCTTGAAGTACCCCATGCAGAAACTGGCGAGAAACACTTTCGTTTGAAAGGGGTTGCCAAGCTTCCAAAAAAATACTAGTTTGCTGAAATCTCAGCAAACATTTTTTCACCAAATCTTGATGATACTTGGTGGTAATGATCAGTTCACTAATCCCACTTGGCTGCCCAATTTTTATTCTTCTAGGTTGAAGCATTCGTTTCCAGTAACAGTTTGAAATTTAGGTTTCACTCTGTTTTCTCCTACATACATAGCTGTGTTTGGAATTCTAAATCAAACACGGTTTGTGCTAGCTCCTTGAAACATGACCAAATGAAGTAGTTCTAAGTTCTATCTCTATGGTTTGTTTCCTCTTGAAGTACCCCATGCACAGACTGGCGAAAAACACTTTCGTTTGAAAGGGGTTGCCAAGCTTCCAAAAAACTACTAGTTTGCTGAAATCTCAGCAAACATTTTTTTACCAAATTCTGATGATACTTGGTGGTAATGATCAGTTCACTAAGCCCACTTGGCTGCCCAATTTTCACTCTTCTGTGTTCAAGCGTTCGTTTCCAGGAACAGTCTGAATTTTTAGGTTTCACTCTCTTTTCTCCTACATAGATTGCTGTGTTTGGAATTCTAAATCAAACACGGTTTGTGCTAGCTCCTTGAAAATTGACTAAATGAAGTAGTTCTAAGATCTATCTCTATGGTTTGTTTCCTCTTGAAGTACGCCATGCAGAGACTGGCGAAAAACACTTTCGTTTGAAAGAGGTTGCCAAGCTTCCAAAAAAATACTAGTTTGCTGAAATCTCAGCAAACATTGTTTCACCAAATCTTGATGATACTTGGTGGTAATGATCAGTTCACTAAGCCCACTTGGCTGCCCAATTTTCACTCTTCTAGGTTCTATCGTTTGTTCCCAGGAACAGTTTGAATTTTTAGGTTTCAATCTGTTTTCTCCTACATAGATAGCTGTGTTTGGAATTCTAAATCAAACACGGTTTGTGCTAGCTCCTTGAAACTTGACCAAATGAAGTAGTTCTAAGTTCTGTCTCTATGGATTTATTCCTCTTGAAGTACCCCATGCAGAGACTGGCGAAAAACACTTTCGTTTGAAAGGGGTTGCCAAGATTCCAAATAACTACTAGTTTGCTGAAATCTCAGCAAATATTTTTTCACCAAATCTTGATGATTCTTGGTGGTAATGATCAGTTCACTAATCCCACATGGCTGCCCAATTTTTATTCTTCTAGTTTGAAGCATTCGTTTCCAGTAACAGTTTGAATTTTTAGATTTCACTCTGTTTTCTCCTACATAGATAGCTGT